>NC_081553.1:216216078-216333578 GCF_963082655.1 Stomoxys calcitrans
GGTTCGGAGCGGACCACATTTAGATATAGCTGTCATATGGACCGATCTGACAATTAAGGGTCTTCGGCCATTAAAGCCTGATTTATTATCCGATTTCGCAGAACTTTGGGAGAGTGAGTTAGGCTCGTTAGGCTCCTTCTTTAATTTGTCACAGATGGGTTCAGATTTGGATATAGCTGCCATATCCAAATCTGAATCCCATAAAAGCGCATTAATCACGGCAATATGGGACTCAAATGAAAGGTATAAGATAAGAAAACGTATCTGATATCCATTTGTTGGACCAAGTGTTTGGGGGACCACCTCAACACCCAAAACACCCCTAAATCGGACAAATTTACCGACCATGGCAATATGGGACTCAAATGACACGTATTTGCGAGTAAAATACGAATCTGATATCCAAATGCGAGACCAAGTTTTTGGGGGTCCACCCGTTCCCCAAAACACCCCTAAATAGGACTTATTTATTGACCATGCCAATATCGGGCTTAAATAAAAGGTATTTGAGAGAAGAGCGCGATGTTGATATTTTTCAGGGCCAAGTGTTTGGCATCAGACACCATGAGAACATCGGACTGCAGTAAAGTATTTTAAGAATGGAGTACACCTGGTAATATCGGGCTTAAATTAAAGGTATTTGAGAGAAGAGCGTGATGCTGATATTTTTTCAGGGCCAAGTGTCTGGCATCAGACATCATGAGAATATCGGACTCCAATAAAGTATTTTAAGAATGGAGTGCACCTTACATCCAAACTTAAATTCGTAGACCAATAATCATATGAGGATCATATGGGATTCAGATAAAAGCACTTATATTGTTAGTCAACTGTTAGTGAAGCGATATGGTTGATATTTCACTAAAAGCTGTTTAATTGTCGAAAATAAATATTCAAAGGAAAATTTTGGTCCACATTAAATAAAAGAAGGCGTAGCGGAGCGGGCCCGGTTCAGCTAGTATATATATATGTATACGCAACTCGCTATGCGTTAGGCTCCTTGACATCCCTGTTCAATACGGCTCGGATCGGTCCAAATTTGGATATTTTGTAGCTGCCATATATACAGATCTGCCGATTTAAGGTTTTAGGCCCATAAAAGGTGATTTCATTAACAGATTTCGCTAAAATTAGGCACAATGAGTTGTGCTAGACCCTTCGACTTTCGTACCGAGTATGGTTGGGGTCCGTCTATATTTCGATATAGTTGCTATGTAGACCGATGTCTCAATTTAGGGTATTGTACCAATAACAGGCGTATTTATAGTCTGATTTTGTTGAAATTTGGTACAGCGAGTTGTGCCATGCTCCTCGGATTTGGATATAAATCCATTATACCGATGGAGATCGGAATAAATGATGTATTTTTCACCATATTATGACGAAAGGAGGTTAATATATATTCGAGGTGGTGGGTATCCAAAGTTCGGTACGGCCGAACTTAATGCCTTTTTATTTGTTAATTATTCTTTTCGGGCATTGGAGGTTGTTTGCCTTTGAGGTTTTTTGGGTATTTTCATTGTTAGGCTTACACCTGTTTTGCCATCAGCGGTCGATGATAATGTTATTGTGTAGTTGTTTCCAAGTGGTCAAAATGGGTCAATCATACTTTTTTTTATTCCCAACCTCTTATTCTTTTATTTCCCTTCTTTTTTTTTTGCAGGCAAACACTATTGTCCTCGCATGGCCACTATGAATCGTCCAACATTCCAGGCTATACGCTCATACTCCCCATCGGAACCTGCCATTGTTTTTGTTTCCTCGCGTCGTCAGACACGTTTAACTGCCTTAGATTTAATCACTTTTGTGGCGGGTGATGAGAATCCCAAACAATTTCTCAATATGGAAGAGTATCAAATGCAACAAATTTTACAGGACATCAAAGATTCCAATTTGAAGTTCTGCCTAGCCTTTGGCATAGGCCTGCATCATGCCGGTTTACAGGAACAGGATCGAAAGACGGTGGAGGAATTATTTTTGAATCGTAAAATACAAGTTCTCATAGCCACTGCTACTTTGGCCTGGGGTGTTAATCTACCCGCCCATTTGGTGGTCATTAAGGGCACCGAGTATTTTGATGGCAAGGTCAAAAAGTATGTGGACATGCCCATAACCGATGTCTTACAAATGATGGGTCGTGCTGGTCGCCCACAATTCGACAATGAAGGTGTAGCTGTGGTCCTGGTGCATGATGTTAAGAAAAACTTCTATAAAAAGTTCCTCTATGACCCATTTCCGGTGGAATCGAGTTTGCTGGAAGTTTTGCCGGAGCACATTAATGCTGAAATAGTGGCAGGCACTGTGCAAACCAAACAGGCCGCCTTGGATTATTTGACTTGGACGTTTTTCTTTAGACGTTTACTAAGGAATCCCACCTATTATAATTTGGAGGGTCTGGAACCGGGTCAAGTGAACAGTTTCTTGTCTTCGTTGGTGGAGAAAGTGGTCTACGAATTGGAAGCTGCCGCCTGTGTGGTGCAAAATGAACACCTGCTGATACCCACCTTCCTGGGGCGCATAGCCTCTTTCTATTATTTATCCTATCGCACAATGAAACATTTCCTAGATGATCTGGAGCCACAAATGTCCACAGGTGATGTGTTGTTGGCAATTGCTGATTCCTATGAATTTGATCAGCAGCCAGTGCGTCACAATGAAGATAAATACAATGAGTAAGTGGTGTTATAAGGGAAGAGGAGTACTATAAACATTTTCCTATAATGTTTTTTCTTTTCCTGCATTTTACAGAGAAATGGCTAATGCTGTGCGTTATCGTCCTCGTTCTGCCACCTGGGATTCGCCGTATACAAAAACATTCCTCTTGCTGCAGGCTCATTTCTCACGTTTGTCTTTGCCCAACTCGGATTATTTGACTGATACCAAATCGGCTTTGGATAATGCGACGCGTGTTATGCAGGTGAATTTTCAACGTTTTTTTTTATACTGTGGGGAAATGTTTGAAATATGAAGGGAAAAATGAGAAATTCTAGAAATCTTTTAACACCACTGAAGCTATAACCCTTGGCCAATGAATTATTACCGCGTATCCAGCAGGCTTATAAACCCGGCTCTCATGAGACTTTTTTCAACCATGGTCTCTATGGCAATAATTGACCTCTAAAACTGCAAAAAAAATCTGCAGTAATCGAATTCCCAAAATTTGAACAAAAATCCCCAAAATTCCCTTAAATGAGGGAATAGTAACAAATACGTAAAATTTTTAGTACTTTCGGTATTTTCTTGAAATTTCGGAAAAATTTATGTGGTAATCAATTGGGTAGTCAAGATGTAGATTACAGTCAAGTCACTCCCGAATTCGATGTAGAGACAATAACAGCAGTGATTGGTTCGAAGAGATGCGCCAGTTTGTTCAAACCATAGTAATAGGGTGAGAATGATATCTTCCATTTGTAGCAACCGTGGTCTATAAGTAGCAATTGACGGTGTAAAGCGAGCCCAGTACTTGACTAGGTTGGGTTACATTGACAGTCTTTTTTTTTAATCAGAATCACTTTAATCTCGGTATTGGTTGCAGATCCAGATCCAGAAACTCTGAGAGTAAATTGGGATGTGTCCAAGGAGATCTGGGTCTAAGTCGAGTGGCACTGGCTGGTCCCAGGTCACAATCGGGACACACATCCTGCACGTTGGCATCAATCCTTGCTCTATAGGAATTAAGGAGGTGGCAACTGCTGAATCATAATTGAGCCAGACATACTCTGGTTTGCCGGGGAGATCAATTTCATTCCTCAAGGACCACTATTCACCGCATCTGCTACCTTGTCTGCATGAATGCTGGGCAGACCTGCTTGTTTTAGAGGTTCTCTCTTGTAGCGCTGAACCTCTTGCTCCAGATCATGAAGATCCATCTTAAGGCTTCTGGGCGGTCGATACCTATCCCCAAGATGATGATTTGGATGTTCCCTGTGATAATAGCCCGGAAGGTATTGCATCTTTGTCTCCGAATGAAGGTGGTCCAAGTGAGAGCCAAGGAGACAGCCCGTCGCAGTTGGAAGAGCGGCACTACGACAGATCTGAATATTATTCCACTGCGTGTAACAATCGGCCAATTGCCTTGTACGAGTACGTGGTTAACAAGGTTTCTTTGTCACTACCCTAGTTCTGCCAACAATTGACTGGAGCACCTTGTTTCTATTTTTGACTATACCCCAAATTGCTATAACATGTGTGGAAAATGTGTGAGAGCTGTCAAATATGGTACCAAGTATTTTGGGGCATTTGATGGTTGGATCAGAAAAAAAAGAAAACAATTCAGCTGTGGAGTATTCGACCGGCTGGTATAAAGCGAGCGTCTGATGGGTTTCCACCCTGCGTCTAGTGGAAATTAAGCTCTGTTCATTGAAGCGGTCATTTATGTACTCTCTGATGCCGATCCAATCGGCCTTTTTCTGATTGATAAACGTCCGGCGCTCAGAGGTTATGAAATCGGGATGTCGGTCGTTGATGAGTATCATGGTGAGGTGGTCTGATAAATGATGACTTGCCAGGATACTTCCTCAGGAGATCTGGGGATGCAATGGAAATCTCCTCATTCACCGTACAGCCTTCAAACTGTTCTGCCAAAGCTGTGCCCCGCTGGTGGTTACCTAGGGGAGAATGCCATGAAATGTGATGCGCATTAAAGTCGCCTAGAACCAGGCCATTTTGGCCAGACAGTAGGCCACTAATGTCGGGTCTGCAAACTTGGCCATTAGTTGGGTAACAACTGCCAATTGGCGGTATGTACACGTCGTATAGCTGTATCTCGGCAGAACCGAACCTTACCCTAAATGCACTCTATGTTGGGCTCACTAGCGCCAGGCAAGATGGCTCTACAGTGCCCGGAATAGTGTATCACGAAGGCCAATCCTCCACCTCTATTCCTTAAACAATCCTGACGTAGCACATTGTATCCGTGACAACTGTGCAAGCTGTTGGTCAGCTTTGTCTCTTGGTTCGCTAATGTGTTCTTGCGACTCATAAAATCCACAATCTCGTCGATCTTGCCACGGAGGCCGTTGCACTTCAGCTGCAAAAATGATACCCGGCACTGGCTTGGCAATATTGGGGCTGGGAAGCTGCTGTTGTGGATACTGCCGCACGGGAGAGGTCGAGGGGTAATATAGTCCAACGACAAGGACGCAGAAGGCGACGATGGACGCAGAAGGCTTGTGACCCGTTGCTGTCTATGTTCACACAGCACCTTGCAAAATTTTCAGTGCGACTACACTCTCGTAGTGACGTAAGGCCAGAGCAAGATCGGAAATGTACCCACTCCATGTACCGGTAACATCTCACCGACACCGACCGATTATGGAGGCGATTCTGGCAAACCGAACAGTACCAGGGTCCGGGTTTCTTTCCCGGCACGGACCAGAAAGGTGCGGAGAAATCACTCCGGGACGTTCCTCTCCCATGATGAAAAAATGACGAACACGTACACTGAGGCGGCAGCTTTTGCCGAGAATTCCATCGGGTCAATCCAAATTTCCGTCAAACCAGCAAGGTTAATCGAAGGACCGTTTTATATGGAAGCTATATCAGGTTATAGACCAACTTAGACTGTACTTGGCACAGTTGTTGAAAGTTAAAACAGAACACCGCAAAAGCCAAATCGAAAGAAAATTGCGGCTTCCAGGGGCTCAAGAAGTCAAATCGGGAGATCGATTTTTATGGGGGCTACATCAGGTTATAGGCCGATTTGGACCGTACTTGACACAGTTATTGGAGGTCATAATGGAATTCAATCTGCAAAATTTCACCCAAATCGAAAGAAAATTGCGGCATCCAAGGGCTCAAGAAGTCAATTCGGGAGATCGGCTTATATGGGACCTATATCAGGTTATAGACCGATTTCGACCGTACTTGACACAGTTATTGGAGGTCATAATGGAATTCAATCTGCAAAATTTCAGCCAAATCGAATGAAAATTGCGGCTTCCACGGGCTCAAGAAGTCAAATCGGGAGATCGGCTTATATGGGGTTATATCAGGTTACAAACCGATTTGGACCGTACTTGACACAGATGTTGGAACTCATAACATAATGCAATGTGCAAAATTTAAGCCAAATCGAATGAAATTGCGGCTTTCAGGGGCTCAAGAAGTCAAATCGGGAGATCGGTTCATATGAGAGCTATACCAGGTTATAGACCGATTTGGACCGTATTTGACACAGTTGTTGGAAATCATAACAGAATGCAATGTGCAAAATTTCAGCCAAATCGAATGAAAATTGCGGCATCCAAGGGATCAAGAAGTCAATTCGGGAGATCGGCTTATATGGGAGCTTTATCAGGTTATAGGCCGATTTGGACCGTACTTGACACAGTTATTGGAGGTCATAATGGAATTCAATGTGCAAAATTTCAGCCAAATCGAATGAAAATTGCAGCTTCCAGGGGCTCAAGAAGTTAATTCGCGAGATCGGCTTATATGGGAGTTATATCAGGTTACAAACCGATTTGGACCGCACTTGACACAGATGTTAGAAATCACAAGAGTACACTATGTGCAACATTTCAGCCAAATCGAAAGGAAATTGAGGATTCCAGAGGCTCAAGAAGTCAAATCGGGAGATCGGCTTATATGGAAGCTATATCAGGTTAAAGACCGGTTTGGACCGTACTTGACACAGTTGTTGGAGGTCATAACAGAATGCAAATCGAAAGGAAATTGCGGATTCCAGGGGCTCAAGAATTGAAATCGGGAGATCGGTTTATATGGGAGCTATATCGAAATCTGAATCGATATGGACCACTTGCAATCCCCAATGACCTACATCTATATTAACTATCTGTACAAAATTTCAAGCGAGCAGCTTTACGCGATAGACCGCTATCGTGATTTCGACAGACGGACGGACGGATGTCTAGATCGAATCAGAATGTCGAGAGGATCCGGAATATATATACGTTATGGGGTTGCAGATCAATATTTCGAGGAATGCTTAGATTAGTATACCCCCATCCTATGGTGGTAGGTATAAAAAAAGAATCTGTGCAAAATCTCAGTTCAATATCTTTGTGTTTAAGGGCTGTAGCTTTATTACAACTGTCAAACAGATGAGATTTTTAAGACGAACAGGTTTAGAAAAGTAAATTTCAATGTGTTGCAAACGGAATGACAAAATGAATATGTTCCCCATCCCATGGTGATGGGTATAAAAAGAATATTGGTTAAATATCAAGTTCGTTGCTTAAGTCTTTTGTTTTTCTTATTACCCAGCAAACCCATTGGTTATAAATATATAAGTATGCACTTTTTGATCTACATTTAAGTTCTTTCAACTTTCCTTTTTTGTTTTTCAGGCCATGGTTGACTATACAGCCGAACGGGGTTGGCTCTCCACCACCCTACGAGTACAGCAGATAATGCAAAGTGCTGTACAGGCTCGCTGGTTTGATGAAAGTGAATTTCTCACCCTACCTCATGTCAATAGTGGCAATGTGCATTTATTCTATAATATAACGCATAAGTTCGAATATCTAACACTGCCCATATTGAAAGAGATTTGCCGCAATGACTATGAAAAATTGGCAGGATCCTTGAGGGATATGTTTGAGGAGCCAGAAATTGAACAAATCTATAAGGTAATACAAGATCTGCCGGAAATTGCTGTAAAAATACTAGTACAAGGAAGACATTATGAGGAAGAAGAATCATTAAGACCCGTCAGCACTGATATAAAATCGAATGTATGGACAGAGATACATCCAAATGAGGTATGGCGATGAGGTTTGTTGCAAGAGAGAATTGTTGTATTAACCTTTTTTGTTTTTGTTTTTGCTAACAGGACTATGTTCTCAGCATTGAAATGCAACGTTTGAATGTGAAACGTAACTTCAGCACCGCCATTCATTGTCCCAAATATCCCAAGGGTAAAAGGGAGGCTTGGTTCCTCTCACTAGGCTCCCAAGGCAGCGATGAACTGCTGGCCATGAAGCGCATAAATATGCGTGGCTTGAAATCCTCAAATCGCATAACTTTTCAATGTCCCCCACGCAGAGGTCGCCTGCTATTGACCCTATACCTCATGTCGGATTGTCTAATTGGTTTTGATCAACAATTCGATTTGCAATTTGAGGTTATTGATCCCAAACAACGATAATTGTCGATGTGAAGTATAGTTTAATTTTTGTTAGTCTCACTTGAATGTTTTTCTGTTTCGTATTTGGTTTTTCATTTTTCTCACATAGAACATCCAATTTTACGTAACTATTTTTGGAAAATAGTACAACTTGACAGCTTTAAAAGTATTAACTCCATCATGACATTATTAGCAAATAACTGTTCACTTCAGTTCAGTTCATTTCTAAGTCAAAGTGAAATTCAATCCATGGTTAATGCTTTGTTTTATATAAAAACAAAAATCTAGTAGCCTACATAGCATGTATATATATATGTATGCATATATATAGTATTACATTTATATAAATCTATCTTAATACTATATAAAAAAAAAAAAGTATAAAACATTTTTGTATGTAGCGTTATATTTATATTGCATCACTTGTGTTAATAATTCAATGAACCAAGAATTAAAAATTTAAATAATAAACTGGTAATGAATTTATAAAATTCTAAATGTCTCCAAGTTAAGTGTGTTGTACAATTTTCTTTTTATAGAGAAACTATCATATCGGCGGTCTGCTTCGCTGCCCCCATTTGTTACCGCCTTTCTAATGTAAGACTTTCGAAGACCCAGGTAGTCGCTCAGTTTATAAAGTTATGAAATTTTGTGGGTGGAGGGGCCCGCTTAGGAATTCTACTCCAATTTTTATACCCATTACCGACACCCACATAAACCGATCCTCGGTTTTGACTTCTTGAGATCCGAGAAGCCTGAATTTTCATCGGATTAGGCTGAAATTTTGCACAAATGTATCTGTTCCAAGATCTGTGCTAAGTATGATCTAAATCGGTCTATGTACTGATATAGCCCCCATTTAAACCCATCCCCGGATTTTACTTCTTGAGCTTAAATTTTCACCTGATTTGGCTGTAATTTGATGTTAAGACCTCTGTTGTGACTTTCAACATCTGAACCAAGTATGATCCGAATTGGTCTATAAAATGATAGGTCTCCCATATAAACCGATCCCCGGAATTGACTTCTTGAGCCCCTAGAAGTGTCAATTTTCAAATCCAATTTGGCTGAAATTTGGCACAAAGACTACTGCTCTGACTTTCAATATCTGTAACAAAAATGTGGTCTGAATCGGCATAAAAGCTGATATAGTCCCCATATAAACTGATCCCCGGAATTGACTTATTGAGTCCCTAGAAGCTTCAATTTTTATCCGATTTGGTTGAAATTTGGCACAAAAAATTCAGTTCTATCTGAATTTTTGTTAAAAATTCATTTTGTTATTCCGTTTGCAAAACATGGAAATGTTCATACCCGACCCTATAAAGTATATATGTATATTCTTGGTCCTTATAAAAAATCTAAGACGTTCTATTCCGTCTGTCTGTTGAAATCCAGCTGCGGTCTTTAAAAATTAAGGTATTGTGCTGAAACTTTGCATAGATTCTTTTTTTGTTTGTAGACAGGTTTGAAGATGGATGGAGATGGAGATTGATCTCCCGATTAAGGATCTAAGGCTCATAAAAACAGTATTTATTATCCGATTTGGTTGAAAACAATGGCACAATGATTTGTGTTGAGATCCCCAACATCCACGTCGAATATGGTTCATATCGATCTTTATCTTTATATATCCCCCATATAGACCGATCCCTTGATTTAAAGTCTGAGGCCAATAAACGCCGCATTTATTGCCCGATTCCCAGAAATTTAACACAATGAGCTACGTCTAGCTCTTCCATGTTCATGTCGAATATGGTTAAGATCGGATTATTTTTGGGTATAGCCACCGTATAGACTTACCTTCCGATTGAAAGTCTTTCACCCCTAAAACAACGTATATTGGGTTGCCCAAAAAGTAATTGCGGATTTTTAAAAGAAAGTAAATGCATTTTTAATAAAACTTAGAATGAACTTTAATCAAATATATAATTGTCATTTTGTTCGATAACCTTTTGCCATGTTCCTGGCAAATTTAGTATTCCACGCTCATAGAACTTCTGGCCTTTATCTGCAAAAAACTGAACCAAGTGCGATTTTATAGCCTCATCATTGCCGAAAGTTTTACCATTTAAGGAGTTCTGCAAAGATCGAAATAAATGGTAGTCTGATGGTGCAAGGTCAGGGCTATATGGTGGATGCATCAAAAGTTCCCAGCCAAGCTCACTCAGTTTTTGGCGAGTGACCAAAGATGTGTGCGGTCTAGCGTTGTCCTGGTGGAATATGACACCTTTACGATTGACCAATTCTGGTCGCTTCTCCTTGATGGCTGTATTCAATTTGTCCAATTGTTGACAGTAAACATCCGAATTAATCGTTCTTATGGAACTTCTCTCCTACCTCACGCTCAGTTACATGACGATCCAATTCGATTAATGCTTTGATTTGGACATCATCAACTTCATTTGGCCGACCTGAACGTGGCTCATCTTTAAGTGAAAAATCTCCAGAACGGAATTTGCGAAACCAATTTTGACACTGTCTTCCTTTTAAGGCTTTATCACCATACACATGTCGTAACTTTTTAGCAACCTGCTCCGCGTTTTTTCCTTTACGGAAATAATAAATTAGAATATGACGAAAATTCTCCTTTGTTGGCTCCATATTAAAATTGACGCCAAACAAACAAATGTAAACAAAATTTCGCGCACTTTTTTTCTAAAGCAAGCTAAAAGTAACAGCTGATAACTGACAGAAGAATGAATGCAATTACAGAGTCACAAGCCGATGAAAAAATTTGTCAACGCCGACTATATGAAAAATCCGCAATTACTTTTTAGGCAACCATTCTCAAATTTTGCTGAAGTTAAGTAGAGTGTGCTATGTTAAACCCCAACACATCCTCCCCATATATGGTGTAGATCGGATAATATAGCTGCTATATATAACGATCTCCCGATTTACGATCTTAAAAACTTGTATTACCAAGTTTTGCTGCAACTATATATGATATAGCTGCTATGGATTCAGAATACCCCACTGTGCAATGTTAAGAATGGATGAAAAAGAATAATGAATGAATTAGAAAATGATTCAATTACTCTATGTCAAAAGGAACTTAATCTCACTAAACAACTACTGATTAGCCAGGTAATCTACGATATACAAAAACCAGTGAGGAAAGGCAAAAGTCGGGCGATGCCGACTTTATAATACCCTACACCTACCCTCTAAATACAAAAAGGGGGTAATATCTAATTCTGAACCAATGTTGATGGACCTCGGTGGATGTATTCAGATGGGTTATTAAAATTCCTGTATCAAATTTTGAGCAAAGCAAATATGTTCAAAATGTCATGACTACGATTGACAAATGACAACAAATTACCCAAAACCTGCCGAGAATTTTATGGGGTTGCCCAAAAAGTAATTGCGGATTTTTTAAAAGAAAGTAAATGCATTTTTAATAAAACTTAGAATGAACTTTAATCAAATATACTTTTTTTACACTTTTTTTCTAAAGCAAGCTAAAAGTAACAGCTGATGACTGACAGAAGAAAGAATGCAATTACAGAGTCACAAGCTGTGAAAAAATTTGTCAACGCCGACTATATGAAAAATCCGCAATTACTTTTTGGGCAACCCAATATATGGGATCTATATCTAAATCTGAACCGATTTCGACCAAACTTTATGGATATTGTGGAAGTGGTCGAGGAAAGCGTTGTACAAAGTTTTGGCAAGATAGATCAATAAATGCGATTGCAGTGGGTCCAGGATTGAAAATCGGGCGATATATATATATATGAGAGCTATACCCAAATCTGAACCGATTTCTATAAAAGTCACTAGTAACATCGAGAGTCATAAGAAAATCCTTCCTGCCAAATTTCGAGAAAATCGGTTCATAAATTACCATTTTATTGCTGTATTACTGCATATCGGACGAATATATATATGGGGGCAAAATCCAAATCTGAACCGATTTCTATGAAATTCAACATTAACATCGAGAGTCATAAGCAAATCCTTCCTGCCAAATTTCGAGAGAATCGGTTAACAAATGACCATTTTATTGCTATATTACTGCATATCGGACGAACATATATATGGGAGCTATATTCAAATCTGAACCGATATTTTCCAGATTCAAAAAAATATGCCTATACCAAATTTGAAGACTATGGGATGAAATTGCGATCTGTAGTTTATACACAAATTAAAATGGACAGACAGACAGACAGACAGACAGTCAGTCAGACAGACAGACGGACATTACTAAATCGAATCAGAAAGTGATTCAGAGTCGGTCGGTATACTTATCAATGGGTCTATCCCTCTTCCTTTTGGGTGTTACAAACAAATGCACTAAGTTATAATACCCTGTACCACAGCGTAGCGTGGCGTAGGGTATAACAAGTAAAAACGTGCAAAGTTCGGCCAGGTTGAATTTTTGGCACCCACCACCACGGCTTCTACAAATAATTTACCGTGGAAGACTAATAGGGAGATCGGTTTAAGTGGGAGCTATGTCACTTACCACGGGTGTTGGAACTCATGAAAAAAATACCTCGCGCAAATTTCTGTCAAATCACATAACAATTGCGGCTTCCAGGGGCTCGGGATCTCAAATCAGGAAATCGATTTATATGGAAGCTATAACAAGCTTTAGACCGATTTGGACCATACTTAATATGAATGTTGTATGAAATGAAAATTTTTGCAAAATTTTAGACAAATTGGATAATATTTGTCGTTTCTAGGGGCCAAACAAGTCAAATCGAAGGACCATTTTATGTAGGAGCTACGAGTATATATATATTTTTTTTTTAATTTTAACCTATATGGGTCATTTGCATCTCCAATGATCTACATCCAGTTCGACCAGGCCCATTCCATGGATCCTGCTAAAAATGTATACAAACTAAGTTTAGTTGAGGGGCATAATTTTATTCTACATACCAAATTTCTGTCAAACCAGCAAAATTAAAGCTTCCAGGGACCGAACAAGGATAATCGAGAGACAAGTTTATATGGGAGCTATATCAGGTTATAGACCGATTTGCAGCTTACTTGGCACAGTTGTTAAAAGTCATAAGAGAACACGATGTACAAAATTTCAGCCAAATCGGATGAAAATTGAGGCTTCTAGGTGCTCAAAAAGTCGTCGGGAGATCGGTTTATATGGGAGCTATAACAGGTTACAGATCGATTTGGGCCGTATTTGACACAGTTGTTGGAGGTCGTAAGAGAATGCCATGTGCAGAATTTCGGCCATATCGAGAGGGGGGCTCAAGAAGTCAAATCGGTAGATCGGTTTATATGGGAGCTATACCAGGTTACAGACCGATATCAAACGTGCCTGACACAGTTGTTAGAAGTCATAAGGGGAGACTATGTGCTAAATTTAAGCCAAATCGGCTGAAAATTGTGGCTTCCAGAGGATCAAGAAATCAAATCGGGCGATCGGTTAATATGGGAGCTATACCAGGTTATAGACCGATTTGGACTGTACTTAACACAGACATTGAAGGTTTATATGGGAGCTATACCAGGATACAGATCGATTTGGGCCGTATTTTAAACAGTTGTTGGAGGTCATAATAGAATGCTATGTGCAAAATTTAAGCCAAATCGGCTGAAAATTGTGGCTTCCAGAGGCCAGTTGTTGGAAGTTTTAACAGAATATTACGCGCAAAATTTCAGCCAAATTGGATGAAAATTGGGACTTCCAGGGGCTCAAGAAGTCAAATCGGGGGATCGGTTTATATGGGAGCTACATTAAACCGAACTAGGCACCGTTATTGGAAGTCATAACAGAACACTATGTGCAAAATTTCAGCCTAATCCGACAAAAATTGCGGCTTCCAGGGGCTCAAGACGTCATATCGGGAGATCGGTTTATGTGGGAGCTATATCCAAATCTGAACCGATATGGACCATTTGCAATCCCCAATGACCTACATTACAATTAAGTAGCTGTGCGAAATTTCAAGCGGCTAGCTTTACGCGTTCGAACGCTATCGTGATTTCGACATACGGACGGACGGACATGGCTTGAACGAATCAGAATGTCGAGAGGATCCAGAATATATATACTTTAGGGGGTCGCAGATCAATATTTCGAGGTGTTACACACGGAATGACTAGATTAGTATACCTCCATCCTATGGTTACGGGTATTTAAATTATACAGTCCAAGACGTCTGTTCTACTATATATTCGATTAGATTCGAAGCATTGCTCCCACGATAATGATTTTATGAATGTATTTGAAAAAACCCCCAGAACAAAAATTAGTAATAGCTCTAAATGTGTTAGGCAGCGATAAAGGGGTTATCAATGTCAGTTTCCGCAAAACTGACTAATGAAAAACATAATAATAAATAAATTTATGGTACAGAGAAGTTGCATACAGTTGATAAAACCATTATTCGGATATTCCCAATTTGGGTAGGTGCTGCTGCTGTTTTTCATTCAGACAGCATACCTCAAGGGTTGTATGGCTCCCTAACCAAGTTCTACAAGAGATCAAGACGTCACTCCGATGAAAGGATTACTTTACGGTTGTCTTCGTGGATATCGAGTAGGCATTTATGAGCCCGATCTATTGGGTTGCCCAAAAAGTAATTGCGGATTTTTCATATAGTCGGCGTTGACAAATTTTTTCACAGCTTGTGACTCTGTAATTGCATTCTTTCTTCTATCAGTTATCAGCTGTTACTTTTAGCTTGCTTTAGAAAAAAAGTATATTTGATTAAAGTTCAATCTAAGTTTTATTAAAAATGCATTTACTGTCTTTTAAAAAATCCGCAATTACTTTTTGGGCAACCCATAGTTTCCGAGAGGTTTTTCAACAGTGAATGGCTCCCTACATTTGCCGCCAAGTTTGTACTCCACTTCGAAATGCCTTCCCTATGTGCCCTAAATGGTCCCCATCGGTTAACATGTCCTCTGGGGAGTGTTTTCGGTTACTGGAAGGTCCAGTCTTCTCACAAGTTCGAGACACATATTCATTTTCTTCCTAATTTGGCTATCATTAACTTTAACACGAAAACGCAACAATTTTGATGAGTTTTCCAGTTTTTATACCCACCGTCATAGGATGGGGGTATACTAACCTAGTCATTCCGTTTGAAACATCTCGAAATATTGATCTGCAACCCCATCAAGTATATATATTCTGGATCGTCTAGACATTCTGATTCGATCTAGCCATGTCTGTCCGTCCATCTGTCAAAATCATGGTAGCGGTCGAACGCGTAAAGATAGCCTCTTGAAATTTTGCACAGATGCTTAATAGTAATGCAGGTCGTTGGGGACTGCAAATGGGCCATATGGGTTCAGATTTGGTATAGCTCCCATATAAACCGATCTCCCGATTTGACTTCTTGAGCCCCTGGAAGCCGCAATTTTCATCCTATTTAGCCACAATTTTGCACACAGTGTTTTGTTATGACTTCCTACAGCAGCGGCAAGTACGGTTCAAATCGGTGTATAATCTGATAAAGCTCCCATATAAACCTATATCCCGATTTGACTTCTTGAGGAGCTGGAAGCCACAAATTTCGTGCGATTTGGTTGAAATTTTGCACATGGTGTTTTGTTATGACTTTCAACTACAGTGCCAAGTACGGTCCAAATCGATATATAACCTCATATATAGGGTTGCCCAAAAAGTAATTGCGGATTTCGCCGATTTCGCTAAAATTTCAAAATCGAAGTTGTACTAGGTGCCCCGATATTCAAACCGAATGTGATCCATATCGAACCATATTTACATATAGATGCCATGGAGACCGGTATGCCGGTTTAGGCTCGCAAGCCCGATTTAGATGAAATTGGAATCGGTGAGTTGTTTTAAGCCTCCCAATATCCGACTCAAATATGGTTAAGATCGGACTATATTTAGATATAGCTTTCATATAGTCCGATCTGCCGATTTAGGGTCTTAAAAGGAGAACTTATAACCCAATTTCGCCGAATTTTGGCACGATGAGTTTTGTGAAGATCGTCGAAGTCCTTGCCGAATATAGTCCGAATCGGTCTATTGCTCCCGATTTACGATCTTAAGGTAAAGGTACATTTGTAACCCGATTTCACTGAAATTCGGCACAGCGAGTTGTATTAGAGCCTTCGGTGTTCGTACTATATATATTCTAGATCAGACTATATTTGGATATAGCCCAGATATAGACCAATCTACCATTTTCGGGTCTTAGGCTTAAGCCCATAAAAGCCACCCTATAGAGGCTCAAGAAGTATAATCGGGAGATTTGTTTACATGCGAGCTATATCAGGTTTTCATACGGCTCGATTTAGGCAGAGGAACGGACCAGGTTAGATCGCCATAAAATGTCAGGACGACGAACAACATATATATATATATATATATATATATATATATATATATGCGGTCTGAGACCAATATTTCGATGGACCGTCGGGGATCTTAACACAACTAATTATGTAAAGTTTAGGCGAAATCGGGTTATAAGTGCTCTTTTTATGGGCCAAAGACCTTAAATCGGGAGATCGCTCTATATAGCAGCTATATTTCCACATAGACCAATTTGGACCATATTCGTCACAGATGTCGGGGATTTTAACAAAACTTATCCTGCCACATTTCAGCGAAATCGGGTTATAAATGCGCCTTTTATGAGCCTAAGACCTGAAATTGGTAGATCGGTCTATATGGGGGTTATATCCAAATATGATCCGGTCTAGAGTATATACAGTACGAATATAAATGACCTATATAATACAGTACGAATACCAATACAACTCGCTTCGCCAAATTTCAGCGGAATCAGGTTACAAATGCGCCTTTTATGAACCTAAGACCCTAAATTGTTTTTAATGGGGGCTATATATAAATATCGACCAATTTGGACCATATTCGGCACGAATGCCGGGGAACTTTACACAACTGAATGTATCAAATTTCAGCGAAATCGGGTTATAAATGCGACTTGTATGAGCCTAAGACCATCAATAGTGAGATCGTTTTTTTTGGGCCTATCGGCCTAAAACCTTAGAGCTGGTGGTCGGTCTATATTAAGATATAGTCTGATCTAGACGATATTCCTCACGGATGTCGGGTATCTTAATACAACTCATTGGTGAAATCGGGTAATATATGCGGCTTGTATGGGCCTTAGACAATCAATTTGAAGATCGGTCTGTATGGGAGCTATATTTAGATATAGACCGATTAGGACCATAGTCTGCACGAATATTGGTGGTCTTGGAGCAACTTGCTGTACCAATATGCAAAGACCTAAAATCGGGAAATCGATATATGTATATGGTGATTATCTTAAAATTTTCACAGATTGTGTAGGTTGGTCTGGAAGGAAACATAAGCTAAATAATTTTTTGATATCGGAAGGGGGGCGGACCCTCTCCCTTACCTCAAAAGTACCACCCAAAAATAAAAGTGTACTGATCCGGACAATATGGGATTCAAATGAAAGGTATTCAGGAGTAGAATACGAATTTCATATTAAAAATTGGATCCAAATTACTGGGGGGCCGCCCCATTTCCAAAACCCCTTAAAATAGGTTCATTGGACGAGCATGACAATATGGGACTCAAATGAAAGTTATCCGGGAGTAGATTACGAATATGGCCAGAAAGAAGAAATAGGCTTTATAATTTGTTGATATCGGAAGGGGACGGACCCTGTCCGTTACCCCAAAAATACCACCCAAAATCACAAGTGGACCGATAAAGACAATATGGATATCAAATGAAAGGTATTGAAGAGAACATACGAAGAATACGAACATGGTATTAAAAATTGGGTCCATGTAACCAGGAAGTCCAAAAGAGGACTGATAGGCACAATATGGGTATCAAATGAATGGTACTGGAGACAAGAAAATGAACATTGTATTTAAATTTTGGGTCCAAGTACCCAGCGGTCCGCCCAACCCCAAAACTCCTCTAAACAGATGTATTCGACGTTCCTATCAATATGGTACTCAAATGAAAAGTATCCGGCAGTAAATTACAAATATGGCATACAAAATTAGGTCCAAGTAATGGGAATTACTTACTGATTCAAGTTCGTCCGTTACACAGTGGGATAGAATCCAAAAAATATATATTTGAAATGGTCAGAGGTAAGGTGCCATGTGGAAAATTTTAAGGCCCTTTGTGGTCCAGGCGCCTCTTGACAGACCCTTAAAATTGATCACCTCGGACCTCAAACATTTTTGTAGGGGTTTTTGAGTACTATCCAGCAAAAAATTAATGTTGGCAATCGGACCACAAATTAAGATATGACATCCCGAGCAAGTTTTCGAAATGCCGAGGTGAAGGTTAAGAAGAAGAATCTACCTGTTTACCATGAAATTTAAGGAGAGTCACTTTGAGACGATACGTTTCCCCCACAGAACGATTTCTCTAACCGACAAAGTCGAGTTCTCCAGAAGTGTCCTGAGAAGACTCATAGGAGTTGAGAACAATGTAGGCTCAAAATGTCAATGCGAGCATAGCCTACTGGCTCAACAGAAGTGCAATTACTATCGCGGGATATTTGAAATGGCGATAGGAGGGCCTGAATGGATTGGAACCATGACTATTAGGGCAATTATGTCCGGCCCATAGGCATACAGATTAGAAATAAGGCATCCAATACTGCTATACGCCTTAAATCTCAGTGTGCATAGATAGAAGCTGATCATACCATTGAGGGATAATCGAGGTGAGGAAAGGACACAGGATGAATTGGATTCTGATCAGATACCTGGAACAACACTTGAGTTCGAGACACTTGCCGACGGCGCAGTCTTGGATACCTGGAAAAACACTTAAGTTCGAGACACTTGCTGGCGGCACAGTCTTGGTTTGATGGAATTCTATTTAGTATTGCCATCTGGTAGTTCCTCCTACACAAATGGATTAAAGCTAGATCCATGATTTATGAACCACGTTTTCCCCTTCTAGCTAATCAAAAATCAAAGCTAGTGATGTTTAGATAAAGTAGATGCCATATTCAACCAACACCCGGTTTGAATTTGCAAGAAATTTTGTATATGGTCTTTTCACATTGAAAGACATCGTCCAGAAAACTTATCAGTATTGCAGGGTATATAAAAATTGGTCTGACCGATCTTTACTACTTTACACGTGTTCTTTATCTAACAATCAACCCTTATCTAATCAACCCGAACAATCTTCAAAATCAGCTACACTCAACGAAATTTGTTATTCAAAATAGCAAAAATGGTTGCTAAAGCAACAGTTTTTGTCTGCTGAAAATGGGAAAGCAGACGTGACTGCTGTCTCACCAAACAAAGGGTCTGCTGTTTCAACTACAAAATCTGCTAAAATATTGAACACGTATTACTGCTGAAAAGGCAATAAAAATCTTGCTACGATAGCAAATAAAATGCGCGGCTTTGGGGGCATGGAATTTCGCATATAGAATTTTACGCTTGAAGCTTATTTTACGTATTTGTTTTACGTATTTATATTTTATTAAACCCTCACCCTAAAGTGGGGGGAGGGGGGGGGGGGGGTGGGGCATTTTATGTCGATCAAGCCATGTCCGTCCTTCTGTCTGTCGAAAGCACGCTAACTTCCGAAGGAGGAAAGCTAGCCGATTGAATTTTTGCACAGATACTTCTTATTAGTGTAGGTCGGTTGGTATTGTAAATGGGCCATATCGGTCCATGTTTTGATATAGCTGCCATATAAACTGACCTTGGGTCTTGACTTCTTAAGCCTCTAGAGTGCGCAATTCTTATCCGATTGGAATGAAATTTTGCACGACGTGTTTTGTTATGATATCCAACAACTTTGCTAAGTATGGTTCAAATCGGCCCATAACCTGATAAAGCTGCCATATAAACCGATCTGGGATCTTGACTTCTTGAGCCTGTAGAGGTCGCAATTATTTTCCGATTTGCCTTAAATTATGTACTACGGATTATGATCTGAATCCGTCGATAGCCCGATGCAGCTCCCATATAAATCGATCTCTCTATTTTACTTCTTGAGCCCCCAAAGGGTGCAATTCTTATTCGAATTCTCTGTCTCCAACATGTAATAATATAATAATAGCAGAGCAAATCTTTTCTTATATCCTTTTTTGCCTAAGAAGATATGCCGGGAGAAGAACTCGGCAAATGCGATCCATGGTGGAGGGTATATAAGATTCGGCCCGGCCGAACTTAGCACGCTTTTACTTGTTTTATTTTAATTATTTTTTCATTTCTTTTCTTTGCATTTTATTTTATTTTTTTTTTATTTATTTTATTTTATTTTATTTTGTTTATTTCATTCCATTTCATTTTATTTTATTTTATTTTATTTTATTTTATTTTATTTCATTTTATTTCATTTTATTTTATTTTATTTTATTTTATTTTATTTTATTTTATTTTATTTTATTTTATTTTATTTAATTTTATTTAATTTAATTTTATTTTATTTTATTTTATTTTATTTTATTTTATTTTATTTTATTTTATTTTATTTTATTTTATTTTATTTTATTTTATTTTATTTTATTTAATTTTATTTTATTTTATTTTATTTTATTTTATTTTATTTTATTTTATTTTATTTTATTTTATTTTATTTTATTTTATTTTATTTTATTTTATTTTATTTTATTTTATTTTATTTTATTTTATTTTATTTTATTTTATTTTATTTTATTTTATTTTATTTTATTTTATTTTATTTTATTTTATGTTATTTTATTTTATTTTATTTTATTTTATTTTATTTTATTTTATTTTATTTTATTTTATTGTATTTTATTTTATTTTATTGTATTTTATGTTATTTTATTTTATTTTATTTTATTTTATTTTATTTTATTTTATTTTATTTTATTTTAATTTATTTTATTTTATTTTATTTTATTTTATTTTATTTTATTTTATTTTATTTTATTTTATTTTATTTTATTGTATTTTATTTTATTTTATTGTATTTTATTTTATTTTATTTTATTTTATTTTATTTTATTTTATTTTATTTTATTTTATTTTATTTTATTTTATTTTATTTTATTTTATTTTATTTTAAACAGTGCCTGCCATCATCAGCAGATTTTTTTCTTTGAGTGTACTTTTCCCTATAAATACCAATTTGTGCTATTGTTGCAAAAACAGTTTCACAGCGTCACCTGCAAAATGCGCACCTTCAAACATTTTTTATTAACTTTAGCACTTTCTTTGCAGGGCTTTTGCCCAATCTCGGCCAAAGCGTTAAAAGATGAACGCCAGGAAGTAAGTTTGCAATTTTTTTTTAAATCTAAATTTTGTAAATTTTTTTTATTTTCAGACATATAATGAGGAAAATTTCAATTTAAACCAAATTGCCATAACTGCAAGGGATGGCAGGTATGTTAGGGTTATACAAAACAAAAGATATTTGGCAGAATAGTTTAAGAGAGCCAAAGAAAGTTGCAACCGAACACTTAAAGGCAGATAGTTTCCTATTAGCAGGAGGTTACATGCCAATCTTTGTACCACAGTTGTGTAGTGAAAGAAATGTGGAAGACTAACTGAATCCTTTGAAGACAATAATCAAATTATAAAAATTTATTAAAAATTAATTTAATTTGTTTTTTTTATTTTAGTTGCCGTAACTGTGAAGCATCAAGAGAAGGTAATTTAATAACAATGAAACTATAAATATAATGATACTATGAAAGAGTAGAGCAAATTGCCGATATAATCCTATAAGCTAATTTTCCTACAGGACCACTCTTCCAAAATTGAGCGAAACCAAGTCATATATAAACCATTTCTGGGTGAAAGACCATAAATCAATCCCATGGCAGCCGGTTGTACGCACCGGATTGACCCGATGGAACCCTAATCGACAAGGGCTGCCGCCTCAGTATACGTCTTCGTCTTTTTTCGTCATGGGAGAGGCATATCCCGGAGTGCCTTCTCCATACGCTTCTGTTTCGTGCCGGGATTGAAAAGAACCCCGGACCCTGGTTCTGCTCGGTTTGCCAGAACCGCCGGTGCATGGAATGGATACATTTCCGATCTTGCTCTGACCTAACTTCACTACGGGAGTATAGTCATACTGGATATGTCGCAAGGTGTTGTGCGAACATAGCCAGCCATGGGCCAGAAGTGTCGTCGTCGTCGTTGCCTTCTGCTGCCTCGTCGTCAGACTATGTGACCCCCCGACCTCTCCCATACGGCAATATACGCAACTGCAACATCCCAGCCCAAATAACGGTAAGGGTCTTACCTTAAACTTTAAATCGCTAGATCGCTATATATGGGGCCTATATCAAGATATTGTCCGATCTCGACCATATTCGGATTGATTATCAATGGCCCCAAGGTAACCTACGGTGCCAAATTTCAGTGATATTGGTCTACAAATGCGTCTTTTAAGGGTCTTAGATCTTAAATCGCTAGATCTTTCTATATGGGGGCTATATCAAGATATTGTCCGATCTCGACCATATTCGGATTGATTATCGATGGCCCCAAGGTAACCTACGGTGCCAAATTTCAGTGATATTGGTCTACAAATGCGTCTTTTAAGGGTCTTAGATCTTAAATCGGTAGATCGGTCTATATGGGGGCTATATGAAGACGTTGTCCGATCCCGACTATATTCGGTTCAAATATAGATGGCCTCAAGATAACTTACGGTGTCAAATTTCAGCGATATTGGGCTACAAATGCTGCTGCTAGACCTTGAATCGGTAAATCGGTGTATATGGGGGCTATATCAAGATGTTGTCCGATCTTGACCATATTCGGTTCGAATAACGATGGCTCCAAGGTAAATAACGGTGTCAAATTTCTGCGAATTGGGCTATAAATGCGGCTTTTAAGGGTCTTAGACCTTAAATCGATAGATCGGTCTAATGAAGATATTGTTCGGTCTTGTCCGATGGCCCCAAGGCAAAAAGAGTTGCAAAATTTTAAACGATTTTGGGCTATAAATGCGGCTTTTAAAGGTCTTAGACCTTTAATCGATAAATTGGTCTATATGGGGGCTATATTAAGATATTGTCTGGCTTTTGAGCCAAATTTCAACCAAATTTCAACCTATATCTGTTTATATTGGGTTACCCAAAAAGTAATTGCGGATTTTTCATATAGTCGGCGTTGACAAATTTTTTCACAGCTTGTGACTCTGTAATTGCATTCTTTCTTCTGTCAGTTATCAGCTGTTACTTTTAGCTTGCTTTAGAAAAAAAAGTGTAAAAAAAGTATATTTGATTAAAGTTCATTCTAAGATTTATTAAAAATGCATTTACTTTCTTTTAAAAAATCCGCAATTACTTTTTGGGCAACCCAATAGATCGATTCGGATCATACTTAGCTTTGGATCATACTTCTTCCAAATCGGATGAAAATGGAGGCTTCTTGGGGCTCAATAAGTCGAAACCGGGAGTCGCTTTGTATGGGGCGATGTCTATTTATAGACCTATTCGGATCATACTTGGCTTGGATGTTGGAAGTCATAACACATGTTTTTTTTTCCAAATTTCAGCCAAATCAGATGAATATTGAACCTTCTCAAGAAGTCAAATCCGGGGATCAGTTTATATTGGGGCTACATGTATTTTTAGACCGATTCGGATCATACTTGGCATGCCGGAAGTCATTAAACATGTCTTTGTTCCAAATTTCATCCAAATCGGATGAAAATTGAGTCCCCTAGGGGCTCAAGACGTTCAGGGATCGGTTTATATGGAGGCTATATCTGTTTATTGACCGAATCGGATCATACTTGGTATCGTTGGTAAAAGTCATAACACAAGTCTTTGTACCAAACTTCAGCCAAATCGGATGCAAATTTATCGGGGATCCGGGGATCGGTTTATATGGAGGCTATATACAGGGTGGCTGATGAAAGCCGCTACCAAAAAAAAATGTAATAACTTTTTTTCTATTTAATAATAATAATTTAATAATTAATTTAATTAATTAATTAATTAATTTAATTAATAATAATTTAATAATTAATTTAATAATTTAATTTAACATGAATAAAAGAAAAATGTATTCCATACACCGAAAAAAAAATGTAGCAATATTCATCATTGTAGCAATATTCATCAGCCACCCTGTATATTTATTGACCGATTCGGATCATATTTGGCATGGATGTTGGAAGTCATAACAGCCGAATCGGATGAAAATTGAGTCTGCTGCTGGCTCAAGAAGTCAAATCAAAGAATCAGTTTATAAGGGGGCTATATCCAAATCTTACCGATACGACCCATTTGAAATCCCCAATGACCTACATCAATAAGAAGTATCTGTGCAAAATTTCAAGTGACTAGTTTTACGCGTTCGACAGCTATCGTGGTTTCAACAGACGGACGGACGTACATGGCTAGATCGACTCAGAATGTCGAGACGATATATAGAACAATATTTCGAGGTGTTACAAACGGAATGACTAGATTAGTATACCCCCATCCTATGGTGATGGATATAATTATGATGATGAAATAAACAGTCCCCCCCCTCCGTCCCGAAAGGGAGACAGTGAGATGACGAAATATGAAGAATACCAGTAATATAGGAATGGAAAACTTAGGAAGCACCTATCCATCATGCGAGTGCTTCCCTGGAGTGTTAGCCCACACTCTCTCGCCAAGTGCCAAGCATTATTGCTTCGCATCTGCGCATACATGACAGCGTGTTGACGATTTCATCGCATCCCTCAAGGCATAAAACTCGTCCTGTCAACGTATCAGAGGAGATTCCCCCAAGACACATCTCCAAGTTCGGGATATCGGAGAAAAACCGCTTGGATAGGATGGAAAGCCATTGCCCCTATAGACCCAGGCATCTCCGAGTTCGGGATATCGGAGAAAAACCGCTTGTCTAGGATGGATAGCCATTGCCCCTATAGACCCGGGCATGAGCAGAGCAGTCGTTCTATCGTCTTCTCAGCATTCTCATAAAGACTTCGTCCACAGTAGTCGTTGTGCGGGACGTCCATGAACGCGGTCTTATGTCCTAAAGCACAGTGTACGATTATGACTTGTACTCAGTAACGCGTTATCAAGGGCCAGCACCCGGCAGGGGATAGCTGAAACATTAAGGTCCGATCTGTGTGGTGTTCATTGCTGTCAAGAGAAGCTTAGCTGCGAGCTACTAGTCTCGTCCACTGGTTGTGGATAGTGGAATGCTTCATACGGAGTAGTTGCAACGGCGGTCGCGTACAATCACCGATATCGAACGGAGAGTCTTAGTGAGAGACCGGGCGGCACCGGCTCTTGCACAAATGCTGAGTGCCTATGATGCTCGATATGACAAGGCGGGTTTTTGGCGCCTTTAAAAAAACCAATGGCCACCTTTGTTCCCACGGTGATCGGTCCTTTGGACCGAAGCCAGCTTGCTCATCTAGAGGAGCTTGATGAGGATCGCCATCTCCACATAAAAATGTGGCTACAACAACAGCAAGGGCCAGCAACTTCCTCGTCCTCCTCCAGTCGACAGCTGGCCAAAGTGTTGTGGCAATTCGACATCCATCCACAGACTCGCACCTCGCCACTGCCTTTTCATTGGCCTCCTCTCCTCTACTATGTTCAGTAGTTCGACAAAAGGCATGTGTGCAAGACCGGTCACATGTCTGCCTGTTGTGAAGGATCCACTCCTGGCACACGTCCGCTCCTGGCCAACTCATCGTCATAAAGAGTCCGTTCTGGGACCCCATGCCGAGAACATCAGAAAAATCTTAAGAAACAACAGCAAATTTCGACAGGAATTTGGATCATAGGACGGTTGTTCAATTGCTTCTTTAGCTGGGCAAAGAAAAACTGGTTTCTAAATCTATTTATTTCTTTTTTTTTCACAGCCATTGACATGTTTGACATTAGAGTTGAGTCATTGCCTCAAGAATGGTAAGAAAGCTAAAAAAAGCTTCCGTTGGAGTAATTGTCTAACTTAAATTTTCCTTGAAAGTCAGAATTTGGCAATAGCCAGAAATTGTGCTGAAATCACAGCCTGTACCAAACGCAGTGGTTACTACAACGTCACAGTACTCGTAGAAGGTTACCCAAAATCTTACCTAGTGGAGTGTGATGCCCATACAGAAGGTGGTGGCTGGACGGTGATACAAAGACGCCAGGATGGTTCCGTTGATTTCTATAGGACCTGGGATAATTACAAAAACGGTTTTGGCAATATCGAGGGGGAATTTTTCATTGGCCTAGATCGGCTGTATGCTTTAACCAATTTCAATGGTCCCCAGGAGCTCTTGATTTTAATGGAAGGTATTAACCAGACCGCGGGAAATGCGGTCGTGTTCGCTTATGCCAAATATAGCTCTTTTGCCATTGGCAACGAATCGGAGAAGTATGCACTGAAGCAAACTGGTAATTATTCGGGAACAGCTGGTGACTCATTGCGATATCATGTTGGCTGTAAATTTACGACAAAGGATCAAGACAATGACAGTGACTCTGATGGGAATTGTGCCGTGTTACGCTCTGGAGCTTGGTGGTACAAAAATTGCTACGACAGGTAAGAAGTGGTTGGGTTGCCCAAAAAGTAATTGCGGATTTTTTAAAAGAAAGTAAATGCCTTTTTAATAAAACTTAGAATGAACTTTAATCAAAGATACTTTTTTTACACTTTATTTCTAAAGCAAGCTAAAAGTAACAGCTGATAACTGACAGAAGAAAGAATGCAATTACAGAGTCACAAGCTGTGAAAAAATTTGTCAACGCCGACTATATGAAAAATCCGCAATTACTTTTTGGGCAACCCAATATGTTTCAACATATTTTAGCAAATAATTTTTTTTTTATTTATTTTCATAGTCATCTGAATGGGTTATATAACTCAAAGAATAAAATACTAAGTGGAATTAATTGGAATACGTGGTTGGGTAACACTGCATCATTGACCCATGTGCACATGATGATACGCCAAGGAACAGTTTAAATGAATTCCTTACCCACTAACCTTGGGTGGAATAAAAAATAATGGAGTCTTAAAAAATTTTTAGTTGTTTTTTGTTATGATTTCAACTTTGTTAAGTTAAAGATGGCTCTCTTAGTCTAGGCTAGGTTAGGTAAGAGTGGCAATCCTTTACAGACTCACTTAGACAATTTAAGTCCATTGTGATACCACAGTAGCAACAGACCAAGGCCTCTGGAGGGAGTGGAACCCATGATCCCCGCACTGGTTTTCCGAGTGTGCTATCAACTCGGCTATTGCGACGCCTTAAGGAAGTCTAAGTACAGTTTAGCCTCGATTATCCGGCTGGCTCGGGACAGAGCTTAGTTGGGAAAATCGAAAAACACGGTTAATAGAGGTTTTTATAACCACCACCATATGATGGGGGTATCCTAATCTAGTCATCCCGTTTGTAACAGCTCAAAATATTCAACTAAGACCCGACGTTCGAAGTCCATCTAGCCGCATTCACAGATACTAAATATTGGGTTGCCCAATAAGTAATTGCGGATTTTTTAAAAGAAAGTAAATGCATTTTTAATAAAACTTAGAATGAACTTTAATCAAGTATACTTTTTACACTTTTTTTCTAAAGCAAGCTAAAAGTAACAGCTGATAACTGACAGAAGAAAGAATGCAATTACAGAGTCACAAGCTGTGAAAAAATTTGTCAACGCCGACTATACGAAAAATCCGCAATTACTTTTTGGGCAACCCAATAGATCACTATGGATTGTAAATGGACCATATCGGTCCAGATTTAGACATAGCTCCCATATAAATCGATCAACCGATTTGACTTCTTGAGCCTCGGGAAGCCGCAATATTTGTCCGATTTGGCTGAAACTTTGCACATAGTATTTTTTTGTGACTTCCAACAACTGTGTCAAGTACGGTTCAAATCGGCTTTTACAAGCCGCAATTTTTGTCCGATTTGGCTGAAATTTTGAATGTAGTTTTCTTCCAACAACTATGTTAAGTACTGTCCAAATCGGTCAAGAACCTTATATAGCTCCTATATAAACTAATTTCTCAACTTGACTTCTTGAGCCTCTAGAAGCCTCATTTGGCTGCAATTTTACACGTTGTGTTCTGTTATGATTTCCAACAACTGTGTTAAGTACGGTTCAAATCGATCTGTAACGTGATATAGCTCCCATATAAACCGATCTCCCGATTTGACTTCTTGAGCCCATAGAAGCCGCAAAGTTTGTTCGATTTGGCTGAAATTATGCACGTAGTGTTCTGTTATGACTCTCAACAACTATGTTAAGTATGGTCCAAATCGGTCAAGAATTTTGATTTAGATCCCATATAAACCGATTTCTTAATTTGACTTTTTGAGCCCCTAGAAGCCTCAATTTTTGTCCGATTTGGTTGAAATTTTGCATGTTGTGTTCTGTTATAACTTCCATCAACTCCGCCAAGTACGTTTCAAATCGATCTATAACGTGATATAGCTCCCATATAAACCGATCTCCCGATTTGACTTCTTGAGCCCCTGAATGCCACAATTTCGGTTCGATTTGGTTGAAATTTTGCACATAGTATTCTATTTGGACTTCCAACAACTGTGCTAAGTACGGCTTAAATCTGTGTATAACCTGATATAGATCCCTATATATCGATCTGGCGATATGACTTCTTGAGCCCCTGGAAACCGCAATTTTCATCCGCACAGTCTTGGATTGACGGAACCCTAGTATTGACATTTGGAAGATCATGTTACACGGATGGGTCCAAGCTAGAAGACAGAGTGGGCCTGGGGGTCTACATTGAGAACCCAGGGACTGAGATATGTTTTAGACTGCCTGACCATAATATGGTCCTGCAGGCGGAGATTCGGGCGATCACGGAATGCCTGAAGTGGTGTGGAGCTAACGCTAGGACATCGAGTGTGAACATCTTTAGGGACAGTAAAATTGCCATAAGGGCAATAACAACCAGGACGGTAAGGTCACGAGCAGTCTTGCAGTGTAAGAAGGAGACTAACGCCTTCTCTGAGGATGGCAAAATCCGCATCGTTTGGATGCCGGGCCATAACGGAGTAAATGGGAATGAAAGGGCAGACAATTTGGCGGTGAAGGCCGGAGGACTGCCGTCAATAAAGTTGTTTAACCCGAAGCCGGGTCGACTTGTCCGAGTTAAGGGAGTGGGAGATGAATGCGCATGTAACATTGTGAAACAGCAAAACGGTGTGGTAGAACGGCGAAAATCCTATGGGGGAATCCAGATCGTAAGAAAACGAGGCTATTACTGAAAGGAAGTAAGAAGGAGTTCAGTATAGCTATTGGTATCATAACGGGACACATAGGACTACGAGCTCACTTATGTAAAAATGGTGCGGCAAATGATAGCATGTGTAGGATATGCGGGGAAACTGATGAGATATTGGAGAATTTCCCGACTTTCGCGTCTAGCAGATGCCGCCACTTAGGTGGGGACACATTAACAGACATGAACCAACTTAGGAGAGTGGTATTGAAAAAATTAAGGATGTTGTAAGTAGCACGGAATTCGTAACTTAAAATTTTCTTTTAAAGGTTACTTTATAGTTTTTAGAGCGCAAGCGCAACAAGCCGATTACTGGCTTAGATGTATGTCCATAGTAGCGTGGGGCGGATTAATATCTGCACCCTTTTTTCAACCAAACCTAACCTACCATTACAAACTACAGGTCGCAGTTTTCATCCGATCGTCTTCAAATTTGGTACAGGCATGTTTTTCGGTCTAGACACGAAGCCAATTGAAATTGGGAAAAAATCGGTTCGGATTTAGATATAGCTCCCATACATATGTTCGTCCGATTTGCAGTAATACAGCAATAAAGTGATCATTTGTTAACCGATACTCTCGAAATTTGGCAGGAAGGATTTTCTGATGACTCTCGACAGTACTGATGAATTTCATAGAAATCGGTTCAGATTTAAATATATTGGGTTGCCCAAAAAGTAATTGCGGATTTTTTAAAAGAAAGTAAATGCATTTTTAATTAAACTTAGAATGAACTTTAATCAAATATACTTTTTTTACACTTTTTTTTCTAAAGCAAGCAAGCAAAGTAACAGCTGATAACTGACAGAAGAAAGAATGCAATTACAGAGCACAAGCTGTGAAAAAATTTGTCACCGCCGACTATATGAAAAATCCGCAATTACTTTTTGGGCAACCCAATAGCTCCCATATATATGTTCATCTGATTTGGACTAATATTGCAATAAAGCGCTCATTTGTTAACCGATTCACTCAAAATTTGGCTGGAAGGATTTTCTTATGGCTTTTAATTTTACTGGTTACTATATTTCGATCTATGTATTTCTCCTGATTTTCACTTCTAAGGTCACTGCAGGTGCATTATTGACCAATACATCCAAAATTGTGCACAATACTTTCCTCGATGCCTACCTCAATATCTAAGAAGTTTGGTCAAAATAGGTTCTGATTTAGATGTAGCTCCCATATTGGGTCCGCACCGCCCGACTTTTGCTTTTCCTTACTTGTTTCAAAGTCATTTCTTTAAGTTTTCCGGATAATATCGGGTAATTATCGTTCTATACGTGAACTCGTGACACATTTTAGCTCACTACCTTTAACGGATGTCAAAGGTACATATTTTTAGTAAGACGGGTCGGAAATGAATATTTCGATGTGTTGCCAACGGAATGACCAGTTGATCATACCCCCATTCTTTGGTGGTAGGTATAATAAATCAATTGCTTTATGTTAAAAGGAAATTAATCGCCAGGTAATCGACAAGATTAAAAAAAAACTGATAAAATCAGAAGACCAGTTCTTCCCCTACGTAAATTTGTGATTAGATTCAAAGTGTTGTTCCCACGGCAGTGATTGTAAACTGGATTTCCAACGATAAGAGGGTTCTCAATGACTGTTTCCGGGAAACTGACTACTGAAAACTCAATGCATTTTTAGTCATGCACAAGTATTGACGATAGACAAAAATCACATAAAATCATATCATATATATTTTAGATTATATAAAATTGATTAAAATAGAAAAACTTGATTTGAATAAAAGACTTCCAGGGGCTCAAGAAGTCATATCTGGAGTCCGGTTTATATGGGAGCTATATCAAGTTAATGACCGATTTCGACCATACTTGGCGCAGTTGTTGGAAGTCATAACAGAACACTACGTGCATAATTTCATCTAAACCGATATCATAACAAAATACTTCGTGCAAAATTTCAGTCAAATCGGACCAGAATTGCGCCCTCTAGAGACCCAAGAAGTCAAGACCCAAGATCGATTCATATGGCAGCTATATCAAAACATAAACCGATTTGGCCCATTTACAATCCCAACCGACCTACACTAATAAGAAGTATTTGTGCAAAATTTCAAGCGGCCAGCTTTACTCCTTCGAAAGTTAGCGTGCTTTCGACAGGCGGACGGACAGACGGACGGACGGACGGACACGACGATCAAGAATATATATACTTTATGGAGTCCCAGACGAATATTTCGAGAAGTTACAAATAGAATGACGAAATTAGTATACCCCCATCCAATGGTGAAGGGTATAAAAAGTCATTCAAAGAATTTGTCACATGTTCTCCATGGTGGAGGGTATATAAAATTCGGCTCGGCCGAACTTAACCCACTTTTACTTGTTTTTATACCCACCACCATAGGATGGGGGTATATTAAGCTAGTCATTCCGTTTGTAACATCTCAAAATATTCGTCTAAGACCCCATAAAGTATATATTGGGTTGCCCAAAAAGTAATTGCGGATTTTTAAATATAGTCGGCGTTGACAAATTTTTTCACAGCTTGTGACTCTGTAATTGCATTCTTTCTTCTGTCAGTTATCAGCTGTTACTTTTAGCTTGCTTTAGAAAAAAAGTGTAAAAAAGTATATTTGATTAAAGTTCATTCTAAGTTTTATTAAAAATGCATTTACTTTCTTTTAAAAAATCCGCAATTCCTTTTTGGGCAACCCAATATATTCTTGATCGTTTTGTGGTTCTGAATCGATCTAGCCATTTCCGTCCGTCCTTCTGTTGAAATCATGTTAGAGGTCAAGCTAGCCGCTTGAAATTTTGCACAGATACTTCATATCCTTGTAGATCATTGGGGGTTGCAAAAGGGCCATATCGGTTCAGATTAAGATATAGCTCCCATATAAACCGATCTCCCGATATGACTTCTTAAGCCCCTGGAAGCCACAATTTTTGTCCAATTTGGTTGAAATTTCGCATGTGGTATTCTGTTATGACTTCCAACGACTGATATAGCTCCCATATGAACCGATCTCTCAATTTGACTTCTTGAGCCTCTGGAAGCCTCAATTTTCATTCGATTTGGCTGAAATTTTGCACTTTGTATTCTGTTATGACTTCCAACAACGGAGCCAATTACGGTCTAAATCGGTCCATAACCTGGTATAGCTCCCATATAAACCGATCTCCCGATTTGATTTCTTGAGCCCCTAAAATGCTCAATTTTTATCCGATTTGGCTGAAATTTTGCACTTTGTATTCTGTTATGACTCCCAACAACGGAGCCAATTACGGTCTAAATCGGTCCATAACCTGGTATAGCTCCCATATGAACCGATCTCTCAATTTGACTTCTTGAGCCCCTGGGAGTCCCAATTTTCATCCGATTTGGCTGAAAATTTGCACATAGTATTCTGTTATGACTCCCAACAACGGAGCTAATTACGGTCCAAATCGGTCAATAACCTGATATAGCTCCCATATAAACCGATCTCCCGATTTGACTTCCTGAGCCCATGGAAGCCGCAATATTTGTCCGATTGGGGTGAAATTTTGCACGTAGTGTCTGTTATGACTTCCAACAACTGTGCTAAGTACGGTACAAATCGGTTTACAACCTGATAAAGCTCCCATATAAACCGATCTCCCGATTTGATTTCTTGAGCCCCTGGAGGCCGCAATTTTTGTCCGATATAGGCTTCTGTTATGACTCTCAACAACTGCGGCAAGTACGATCCAATTCGGTCTATAACTAGATATAGCTCCTATATTTCAACAGAATCAATGGTGGTGGGTTCCCAAGATTCGGCCCGGCTGAACATAGCATGCTTTTACTTGTTATATTGGGTTGCCCAAAAAGTAATTGCGGATATTTTAAAAGAAAGTAAATGCATTTTTAATAAAACTTAGAATGAACTTTAATCAAATATACTTTGTTTACACTTTTTTTCTAAAGCAAGCTAAAAGTAACAGCTGATAACTGACAGAAGAAAGAAAGCAATTACAGAGTCACAGTTAAATTTTATGTAGGTAAGATTGAATGAGAAGCCGTAAACGTAAGGTTGTGTTCGCTTGAGTCCAGTTTTCGCCCATTGAGTAAACCAATAGACCCCCCACAGTTTTTCTACCCTCCGGGATGGTTAGATGGATCTATTCCCTGTCTATGAATGAAATATTATTTCGATTTGATTGACATTGACTTATTTTGTTGAAGTGAAAGCTTACATTTAATTTCTCTTGACCATATCTGGAATTAGTCAGCCTATTATTTATGGACATACTACCATTCAGGTTCTTTTTGGAATAGGCACAGCCATTCTTATCATTTGTCTGAAGTACTTTCTATGCTTATCTGCATGTGGCGATTTAAATGCGAAGAATGCTGTTTGTTGTATAAATAATAGTTGGGCTACTTTCTTTAGAAGCAGTTTGTTTAAGTCTCGAAAAGAACATGGTTGGCTACAAAGTACTGTTGACACTTGTTATTGCAATTAATGGCATTTGTTTTATTGCCGCCATGCCCTCGGCACAGGAAATTGGTAATTTAATGACCTTACAGCTTTTTGAAATTCCAAGGTGAGGCGTTTTTTAATGCATTAAATTGGTTTGTTTTTAATAAAAGGGATAAAAAGTTCAACTAGATTTTGAAATTTTTTTACATGGTGTTTCTAAATAATTTCAAATTTAATTATGACATATTTTGCTATAAAATAATTTTTAATTCTAAAAATTACAATTCAAATTAAATTTTTAGCAAAATATTAATTTTTTGTTTCTGATTTATTTTTCATTGCAGCACACTGGCCAATGAAACAGATCCAAATGGTAAGTAAGAATTTCCATGACAATTTTCTATAATTATTTATAATTGTGTCCGTTTCTAATTGCAGGACTTCCTTTATTCGATATACGTTATGATGCCATGCCAAGTCATTGGTAAGTCAAAGGGTCAGGATAGCAACGTCTTTGTAACTATTGTCGCACGATATTTTCTATGACATCATTGTTCCAAAAAATTTCTATAGAAAATATTGTCCGACAAAATTTTCTATAGAAAATATTGTCCGACAAAATTTTCTATAGAAAATATTGTCCGACAAAATTTTCTATAGAAAATATTGTCCGACAAAATTTTCTATAGAAAATATTGTCCGACAAAATTTTCTATAGAAAATATTGTCCGACAAAAAATTTTCTATAGAAAATGTTGTGCGACAAAATTTTCTATAGAAAATATTGTCCGACAAAATTTTCTATAGAAAATATTGTCCGACAAGATTTTCTATAGAAAATATTGTCCGACAAGATTTTCTATAGAAAATATTGTCCGACAAGATTTTCTATAGAAAATATTGTCCGACAAGATTTTCTATAGATAATATTGTCCGACAAAAAATTTTCTATAGAAAATATTGTCCGACAAAAAATGTTCTATAGAAAATATTGTCCGACAAAAAATTTTCTATAGAAAATATTGTCCAACAAAAAATTTTCTATAGAAAATATTGTCCGACAAAAAATTTTCCACAGAAAATATTGTCCGACAAAAAATTTTCCATAGAAAATATTGTCCGACAAAAAATTTTCTATAGAAAATATTGTCCGACAAAATTTTCTATAGAAAATGTAATTTCTATAGAAAATTTGTTATATTGTCCCACAATAGTCTCTATTAAAACCCCTTTTTCATTGAGCACAATTTCTTTCTTTCAGCAAAACAAACTCTTCCTCGCCTGTTCCGAAAAATTGTGCCGAAGCAACAGCCTGTACCAGACGTAGTGGTTACTATTTTATCAAAATGAATGCCTTTAGCAGTAATTCCTTCCTTGTGGAATGTGATGCTCATACAGAAGGTGGTGATTGGACAGTGATTCAAAGACGTTTTGATGGCTCGGAAAGCTTCTTTCGCACATGGGATCAATATCGTCAAGGATTTGGTGAAATTGAAGGAGAGTATTTTATAGGTTTGGATAAAATCTATGCTTTGACAAATTTGGATGGTCGCCAAGAATTGATGATTCAATTCGAACGCAGTGATCTGCTCACAAGTTATGCCAAATACAGTTCATTCGCAATTGGTAATGAGACCGAAAGATTTGTCTTGAAGAGAGTTGGCCGATATACGGGAACTGCTGGTGATTCATTGTTGGCCCATGTTGGCGCCAGATTCTCAACAATGGATAGAGATAATGGTAGCACTAATCCCAATATGGCTATAACTTTTTCGAGTGCCTGGTGGTACAACAACAATCGTATTAGGTAAGAGATTTGTGCAAAGTTTAATCAGGTGATGAAAATTAAACATCTTCAATCTATTTCTAGTGACTTAAATGGACTTTATGGCAAAATTGACAATAGAGGTCTTTTATGGACTGGGTATTATGTCAATGGCCGTTATATAAAAACTGTAAAAATGATGGTTCGTCGTTATAGAGTTTAAGCAAATAATAAAAGTTAAAAAAAATAATAAAAATATATCGCTTATGTCCTTGGTGTACTACAAATGTTTTGAATAATTTTCAAAAAAAAAAAAAAATATAAAGAGGGTCTAGGCAATACATGAATTTTTGTAGGGAACTTACACAAAATATTAAAAATTCAAATATAAAACTTAAAATGCTTGCATCTCCCTAATTACAACAAGAATAATTTGGGGTACTATATAGTCGGGCGGTTCCGACTACATAATACACTTCAAATCGGTTCATAACCTCATATAGCTGCCATATAAACCGATCACACGATTAGACTTTTCAAACTTCTAGAGGTCGTAATTTCTACTTGATCTCTCGATTTGATTTCTTGAACCCCTAGAAGCCGCAGTTTTTGTCCAATTTGGCTGAAATTTTGCATGTGGTGTTCTGTTATGACTTTCAACGACTGTGCCAAGTACGGTTCGAATCGGTCTATAACTTGATTTGTTTTCTTGAGCCCTTACAAGCGGCAATTTTATCCGATTTGGCTGAGATTTTGCATGTGGTGTTCCGTTATTCCGTTATGACTTCCAACTTCCAATACGGTCCAAATCAGTCTATAAACTGATATTGCTCCCGCGTAAACCTGTCTCTCGACCATCCTTGTTCGGTTCCTAGAAGCATTAATTTTTGCTGGTTTGACAGAAGGATGCGGGTGAGAGCGTGCCGTGGGGAGACGGGTGGGTGTATGTTAAAGAGATTTAAAAACAAATAAAACACCGGTGATTAGGTTTTTATACCCTCCACCATAGAATGGGGGTATACTTATTTCGTCATTCTATTTGTAACTCCTCGAAATATTCGTCTCGGACCCCATAAAGTATATATATTCTTGATCGCCATGACAGTTTATATCGGTGCATGTTTTGATAAAGCTGTCATATGAACCCATCTTGGATCTTGACTTCTTGAGCCACTACAGGGCGCAAATTTTATCCGATTTGGCTGAAATTTTGCATGAGGTGTTTTTTTTATTATTTTCAACAACTGTGATAAGTATGATTGAAGTCGGTCCATAACCTGATATAGCTGTCATATAAACCGATCTGGGGTTTTGACTTCTTGAGCCTCTAGAAGGCGCAATTCCTATCCGATTTCGCTCAAATTTTGCAAGACATGTTTCGTAATGACTTCCAACAACTATGCCAAGTATGATTCAAATCGGTCCATAGCCTGATATAGCTGTCATATAAACCGATCTGGGGTCTTGACGTCTTGAGCCACTAGAGGACGCAATTCTTATCCGATTTGGCTGAAATTTTGTACAACGGCTTCTTACATGACCTTCAACATACGTCCCAATTATGGTCTGAATCGGTCTATAAACTAATACGCCTCCCCATTAAGGCGAAATCCTTATTTGATTTGGCTGAAATTTTACACAAAGACTTCTACTGTGGTCTCCAACATTCATTCCATTATGGTCCGAATCAGACCATAACTTGTTTTTTATCCTTTCTTTTACTTTGTTTGCCTAAAAAGAGACACCGGGAAAAGAACTCGACAAATGCGATCCATGGTGGAGGGTGTATAAGATTCGAGCCGGCCGAACTTAGTACGCTTTTACTTGTTTCTTCAAACAAAGGGTTGTCTCATTAGTGTGTGATATTTCAACACAGGCGATAGTTACCTTAAAGACAAAGGGTGAGAGATGCGCGATGTCTGCGGTGTGAGACTCAAATTGCGAGAGTTTTGGGAAGAAGCACTAAAGTTGCTTGAAGGCGTCGTTTAGATATTGGAAGTCTCCCTCTCTCTCTCTCTCTACATCCGAACTAGGCGAACACGCTCCCAAAGAGTTGTAGAGAGAGAAAGTGCTCTTAATAAATCTTAATACAGTCCGGCTGAGCGAACAAGGTCAGGGAGAGGTTGTAGAGGAATTTCCCCGAGTGGTAAGAATCCCCCTACGATCCGAGCTAGTAAACAGGCTCCATGGCAGGTTGTAGGAAAACTATAAGAGCTCCTCCCTCTACGTCCAGCTATGTGAACAAGCTCAAATGAGGCGGGTAGAGAAAGAAACAAGCCAATCGTTTGAACTTAAACAGATTCTTTCAGCATTTTCTTTGGAAACTATGTTCTCTAGTTGATGATATAAATGCTACTGCTGAAATGATTGAGAAGATAATTGTAAATGGAATGAGGACATTTTTTCCAGTTAAGACTAAACGGCTAAATCAGACGACAAAAGTTGGTTTAACCAAACATGCTGAGAAGCTGTCAGGTCGAAAGAGGTGGCATTCAGGAACTGGTGCTTGGATAAAAATGGCATTACTGAACTGCTGCGCAAGCAGGCAAAATCTTCGTGTGCCAAAGTGCTTAGGAGCGAAAAATTTCTTTACGATCAGCGCCTAAGGGTCTTGCTTCTATACAAAAAAGTAAGAGCTTTTGGTTGTTCGTGAAACGGACAAAGCGTAGTTCCTCATCTATCCCAACTCTTGTTAGGGATGATCAAACGTTCACTGACCCGGTTGATATGGCTAACCTGTTGGCTGATATATTTGCAGGAAACTCTTCCCTGCCGGATAGCTACTAAACACTTCCCTTAATCGAAAATGTATCTGAAGTCATGCCCCAGATATATTTTCGAAATGTTAGAGTTAAAAGGGTTCTTGAGAACCTCGACGTTAATAAATCACCGGCCCCGGATGGCATATCAACACTTGTCTTGCGCAGGTGTTCATCGACACTTGCTCGTCCATAATGCAACCTTTTCAACCTTGCCTACCGTGCGGGAGTCTTCACGGCGCGTTGGAAGGTTGTGGACGTCAATACCCAAGAAGGTTGAGGCGAACAACCCTGCGAATTACCGACCAACTGCGATATGCTCCGCTCTCTCAAAGGTTATGGAAAACATGGTAAATCACCAGATTGGGAGTTATTTATAGTCCAATGACCTAAATGGGTTCCGCAGAAATCGCTCTATGGGCGACCTCATGGCATTTCTGTCTGAATGTTAGAGTTGCTCAATCCACCAGTTTGGTGAGAGTAAGTTTGTGGCTCTGGATATTTCCACCGGAGCCCACCGTAGCGCAGAGTTAAGCATGTCCGCTTATGACTAGGTTAATCCGAAGCCTTTCGGCTGGACGCAGTCCTAGTTAAGGGAGTGGGCGACGAATGCGCATGCAATATTGTGGAATAGCGGTGCCGACTTTATAATACCCTACACCTACCCTATAAATACAAAGTGGGAGCTATATCTAGTTCTGAACCAATTTTGATGGACCTCGGCGGATGTTTTCAGATAGGTTATTAAAATCCCCTTATCAAATTTCGAGCAAAGCAAATTTCGAGAGAATCGGTTTACAAATAAGCCCTTTATTGCAATATTTCTCAAAATCGGACAAACATACATATGGGAGCTACAATATATCTTAATCTGACTCGATTCCGACCGAACTTTTAGATGTTGTGGTAGTCGTCGAGGATAGCGTTGTACAAAATTTAGGCAAGTTTGGTCAATAATTGCGCTTGCAGTGGTTCTAGGAATGAAAATCGGGCAATATACATATATGACAGCTATATCTAAATCTAAACCGATTTCTAGGAAATTCACCAGCAACGTCGAGAGTCAAGAGGAAATCCTTGGTACCAAATTTAATCGGTTAACAAATGACCATTTTATTGCAGTATTACTGCAAATCAGACGAACATATATATGGGAGCTATATGCAAATCTGAACCGATTTCTATGAAAATCAGCAGTAATATTGAAAATCATAAGGCAATCCTATCTGCTAAATTTCGAGAGAATTGTTTAACAAATGATCATTTTATTGCAGTATTACTGCAGATCGGACGAACATATATATGGGAGCTACATCCAAATTTGAACCGATTTTTTCCTATTTCAATAGGCTTCGTCTCTAGGCCGAAAAGCATGCCCTTACCAAATTTGAAGACGATCTGATGAAAATTGCGACCTGTAGTTTGTACACAAATTAACATGGACAGGCAGACTAACAGACGGACAGACAGACGGACATGGCTAAATCGAATCAGAAAGTGATTCTGGGTCGATCCGTATACTTATCAATGGGTCTATCTCTCTTCCTTTTGGGTGTTACGAAGAAATGCACTAAGTTATAATACTCTGTACCACAGTCTTGGTGTAGGGAAAAAAAGCCTTCCTTGTGGCTTTAATGATTTTTGTCATTGAACGTACCTATGGCAAAACTTTAAAATTTGTCAATTTCCGAATTTACCATACGCGCATCACTTTTTATCGGTCACTGGTCTAAACTCTTAGATTAACACCCTCTCTCCCTCTCTCTCTCTCTCTCTCTCACTGTCTCTCTCTAGTAGGCAAGACACAGGAGGAAAAATATGGGTCCGGTAAACGAATAATCGTTTGCGGCTATCGATATACTTTTGCCATTAAAGAGATTTTGGTTTTACAACAAAAGAAAGACACTTTTACCGTAGGAGGAGTTGCAAAAGGGTTTACAATAAACAAAGTTTGGTACATTCGCTAATACTATGTTTATGGCAAATGTATGATATGTTGATGCGAAACGTTGCATAGTTACAACAAAGGAAAATCTTGGTATTAAAAGTATTTTGTTTTTCGTAAAAATGTCTCAAACGTTTTTGTTTTTGTTTGCTTGTCGAAAGTCGAAAACACTACTATTTTACCTAATCTCTCATGGGAATACCCGTTAACTTTGCAAAATATCACTCCAAAATTAGTCATACTCTTATTTATGAGGTTTTCTTATGAAATTTATTTGATAGTATCTTGGCGGTTCTTATCATTTGTCAAGCACCTGTTGCCCTTATCATGAATGAAAATTTAAATAAAAAAAAAAAATAAAACTGTAACATAAATAACAGTTAGTTATTGAATGGAGAATTAGTTACTTGTAGCCACTGGAGAACGATGAAGGGACTATTGATTATCGCTATTGCAATCTGCAGCATTTATTTGACTTCTGCCAATCCTTGGCCCAAGGATTTTACGGAAGAGGTAAATATTGGTGTATTGCCTTATTATGGATAAAGAAAATAGTAAGGGACTTTTATTTTTTGCAGGAAAATGATGACGTTTTTGACCTGACGGAAGATGCAGAACTGATGCAGTTGGGGTAAGAAGTCTTGAATGAGTTTGAATCTCTAAACTGGGATTGTTTATTTAATATTTTTATTTTCCTTATATCAAGTGTCCCTTTTACATAGAAAATATCTCTGAGAATCTCAGTACAATAATTTATAGTAACTTCTTTAAGATCAGATCCAACGTTTCCTTGGGAACTAAGTTTCAGATTTATGTATTGGACAAGTAAAAATGTGCTTAGTTCTGGCCGGGCCGAATCTTGGAAATCCACCACCAAAGAGTCTGCTCAAACATATCAAATTTCTGCCAAATCAGACAAAAATTAAAACTTCTGGAGGCCGGTTGAAAATCGCGGCGTCTAGGGGGTCAAGAGTTCAAATTAGGAGAACGGTTTATATGGCAGCTGTATCTGATTAAAGACCAACTTTTTGCAGTCAACCAACACTCAGGGGATATCCCCTATATATGCAGTGCCTTGCGTTGGAGTGGATAGTTAAGGTGGGAGTAGTGTTTATTGACATTTGTTTTGAATTTCTGGTTATCGTAAGAAGCGGGAAAGACATCATCCGACATCATCATTCCTTGCAAAAAAAGAATTCTCTCGGTAGTGCAAGGTCCGATCAGCTGGCCATTCGATTACAAACCGGTGCGAGCTTCTAGAAAATCTTGTATTTCTGACAAATAACCTCAAGGCAGGAATCAGAAGACTGATTTCTAAAGAACCCACATCGTGGAAGAATCGATAGAACAGTGCAACACAACCCACATTTCAATGATGTTCAAGGGAAACAATAGAGTTGGATAACCTACCATCTTCAATTAACAACAATGCCCGCCTCTGAACAGGGTCTAGCTGCTCCAGGGATGATTTAGGAGCTCCTACCCCTATATGCAAGTTATATTCCATCTTCGGTCTGATGTACATTGTGCGGATATAAAGAAGATCAGAGGGAGTGAAATTTTTCTTACGTCGCTTAAGAAAGCCTTAGCATTTGTATGCTTACTTCGACACTTCGAATACATGTTTTGATCAATGGACATTAAATTGAATCTTCATGCCCTCTGACTGCTGGATATTTAGACCGTCGATAGATTTTGTTTATATGGCAGCTATATCAGGTTATAAACCGGTTGCAATCATACTCGGCACAGTTGTTGGATGTCATAATGATACACATCATTCAAAATTTCAGCAAAATCGGATGAGAATTGCGCCCTCTAGTGGCTCAAGAAGTCAACATCCAAAATCGGTTTCTGTGGCAGCCACATCAGGTTATGGACCGATTTCAACCATACTTAGCACAGTTGTTGAAAGTCAAAACAGAACACTTCGTGCCAAATTGCAGCTAAATCGAATGAGAATTGAGACCTCTAGAGGAGTAAGAATTCAAGATCCAAGATCGGTTTATATGGCAGCTATGTCAGGTTATGAAACGATTTCAACCATACTTAGCACAGTTGTTGGAAGTCAAAACAGAACACTTCGTGCCAAATTGCAGATAAATCGGATAAAAATTGAGACCTCTAGCGGAATAAGAATTCAAGATCCAAGATCGGTTTATATGGCAGCTACAATATATCAGGTTATGTACCAATTTAAATCATACTTAGCACACCTGTTGGAGGTCATAACAAAACACTCTATGGAAAATTTCAGGCAATCGGATGAGAATTGCGCCCTCTAGTGGCTCAAAAAGTCAAAATCCAAAATCGGTTTATATGGCAGTTATATCAGGTTATAGACCGATTTGAACCATACTCGGCACAGTTCGTGGAAGTCGTAACGAAACACTAAATGAAAAATTTCAACCAAATCGGATAAGAATTGCACCCTCTAGTGGCTCAAGAAGTCAAGATCCAAGATCGGTTTATATGGCAGCTATATTAGGTTATGGACCGATTTCAACCATACTTATCACAGTTATTGGAAGTCAAACGAAAACACTTCGCGGCAAATTTCAGTCAAATCGTATGAGAATTGCGCCCTTTAGTGGCTCAAGAAGTCATGATCAAAGATCGGTTAATATGGCAGCTATATCAAAACATGGACCGATATGGCCCATTTACAATCGAAACTGACCTACACTAATAAGAAGTATTTGTGCGCCTAGCTTTACTCCTTTGAAAGGTAGCGTGCTTGCGACAGACGGACGAGCATGGCTAGATCGACTGAAAATAGCATGACGATCAATAATATCCATACTTTAAGGGGCCTTAGACAAATATTTCGAGGTGTTATAAACTGAATGACAAAATTAGTATACCCCCTTCCTCTGGTAAAGTGTATAGAAATAATCTTATGGCGATAAGCCAACTTTTTTGACTGTTTTATTACGCTAAATGGTCATAAAATATTGAGAAAATATTTTTTTTTTGTTTTAGAATCATAGTGGCTTATTAAATAAATTGAAACATTTTTTTCAAATATTTAAAAAAAATTTTTTGCTGTTTAAAAAAAAAAGTATTGCTAAAAAATTTTACTACGGACAAGTGACCGAGGGTACTGGCGTTAATATTTCCCATATTCTATGATGATGGTTATGATAAATCCTTACAGTTGGACTACAAATTTTATATGAGAATATTTTTATTTATTTGTGATTGTTTTTATTTACAGAATGCAATTATTTGATGACAAAAATAATGGTAAGACAAATTTTTTTAAACATTGTACCAACATGTTTCATGGAACTCTTTCATTTCATTTAGAAATGCCGATTTTCGATGAACGTTTTGATGATATGCCCAGCCACTGGTAAGTTAAAGTAAATAAAACATTTTGTCAGACTAAAGAAAATCTCGTTGGACTAGGCTTTTCTATAGAAAATGTTTTCTATAAAAAATTTTTGTTGGACAACATTTTCTATAGAAAATTTTTGTCGGACAACATTTTCTATAGAAAATTTTGTCGGACCACCTATTCTATAGAAAATTTTGTCGGACAACATTTTCTATAGAAAATTTTGTCGGACAACATTTTCTATAGAAAATTTTGTCGGACCACCTATTCTATAGAAAATTTTGTCGGACAACATTTTCTATAGAAAATTTTGTCGGACAACATTTTCAATAGAAAATTTTGTCGGACAACATTTTCTATAGAAAATTTTGTCGGACAACATTTTCTATAGAAAATTTTGTCGGACAACATTTTCTATAGAAAATTTTGTCGGACAACATTTTCTATAGAAAATTTTGTCGGACAACATTTTCTATAGAAAATTTTGTCGGACAACATTTTCTATAGAAAATTTTGTCGGACAACATTTTCTATAGAAAATTTTGTCGGACAACATTTTCTATAGAAAATTTTGTCGGACAACATTTTCTATAGAAAATTTTGTCGGACAACATTTTCTATAGAAAATTTTGTCGGACAACATTTTCTATAGAAAATTTTGTCGGACAACATTTTCTATAGAAAATTTTGTCGGACAACATTTTCTATAGAAAATTTTGTCGGACAACATTTTCTATAGAAAATTTTGTCGGACAACATTTTCTATAGAAAATTTTGTCGGACAACATTTTCTATAGAAAATTTTGTCGGACAACATTTTCTATAGAAAATTTTGTCGGACAACATTTTCTATAGAAAATTTTGTCGGACAACATTTTCTATAGAAAATTTTGTCGGACAACATTTTCTATAGAAAATTTTGTCGGACAACATTTTCTATAGAAAATTTTGTCGGACAACATTTTCTTAGAAAATTTTGTCGGACAACATTTTCTATAGAAAATTTTGTCGGACAACATTTTCTATAGAAAATTTTGTCGGACAACATTTTCTATAGAAAATTTTGTCGGACAACATTTTCTATAGAAAATTTTGTCGGACAACATTTTCTATAGAAAATTTTGTCGGACAACATTTTCTATAGAAAATTTTGTCGGACAACATTTTCTATAGAAAATTTTGTCGGACAACATTTTCTATAGAAAATTTTGTCGGACAACATTTTCTATAGAAAATTTTGTCGGACAACATTTTCTATAGAAAATTTTTGTTGGACAACATTTTCTATAGAAAATTTTGTCGGACAACATTTTCTATAGAAAATTTTGTCGGACAACATTTTCTATAGAAAATTTTGTCGGACAACATTTTCTATAGAAAATTTTGTCGGACAACATTTTCTATAGAAATTTTTGTTGGACAACATTTTCTATAGAAAATTTTGTCGGACAACATTTTCTATAGAAAATTTTGTCGGACAACATTTTCTATAGAAAATTTTGTCGGACAACATTTTCTATAGAAAATTTTGTCGGACAACATTTTCTATAGAAAATTTTGTCGGACAACATTTTCTATAGAAAATTTTGTCGGACAACATTTTCTATAGAAAATTTTGTCGGACAACATTTTCTATAGAAAATTTTGTCGGACAACATTTTCTATAGAAAATTTTGTCGGACAACATTTTCTATAGAAAATTTTGTCGGACAACATTTTCTATAGAAAATTTTGTCGGACAACATTTTCTATAGAAAATTTTGTCGGACAACATTTTCTATAGAAAATTTTGTCGGACAACATTTTCTATAGAAAATTTTGTCGGACAACATTTTCTATAGAAAATTTTGTCGGACAACATTTTCTATAGAAAATTTTGTCGGACAACATTTTCTATAGAAAATTTTGTCGGACAACATTTTCTATAGAAAATTTTGTCGGACAACATTTTCTATAGAAAATTTTGTCGGACAACATTTTCTATAGAAAATTTTGTCGGACAACATTTTCTATAGAAAATTTTGTCGGACAACATTTTCTATAGAAAATTTTGTCGGACAACATTTTCTATAGAAAATTTTGTCGGACAACATTTTCTATAGAAAATTTTGTCGGACAACATTTTCTATAGAAAATTTTGTCGGACAACGTTTTCTATAGAAAATTTTGTCGGACAACATTTTCTATAGAAAATTTTTGTTGGACAACATTTTCTATAGAAAATTTTTGTTGGACAACATTTTCTATAGAAAATTTTTGTTGGACAACGTTTTCTATAGAAAATTTTGTCGGACAACATTTTCTATAGAAAATTTTTGTTGGACAACATTTTCTATAGAAAATTTTTGTTGGACAACATTTTCTATGAAAATTTTTGTTGGACAACATTTTCTATAGAAAATTTTGTCGGACAACATTTTCTATAGAAAATTTTGTCGGACAACATTTTCTATAGAAAATTTTGTCGGACAACATTTTCTATAGAAAATTTTGTCGCACAACATTTTCTATAGAAAATTTTGTCGGACAACATTTTCTATAGAAAATTTTGTCGCACAACATTTTCTATAGAAAATTTTGTCGGACAACATTTTCTATAGAAAATTTTGTCGGACAACATTTTCTATAGAAAATTTTTGTTGGACAACATTTTCTATAGAAAATTTTTGTTGGACAACATTTTCTATAGAAAATTTTTGTTGGACAACATTTTCTATAGAAAATTTTTGTTGGACAACATTTTCTATAGAAAATTTTTGTTGGACAACATTTTCTATAGAAAATTTTTGTCGGACAACATTTTCAATAGAAAATTTTGTCGGACAACATTTTCTATAGAAAATTTTTGTTGGACCACATTTTCTATAGAAAATTTTGTCGGACAACATTTTCTATAGAAAATTTTCATTCAATTTTCATATATATCGAAATTTTCATCAGAAACTCTTTTGTTCCACAAAATTTTGTCGGGACTATCTAATGTTTTTTTTTTTTGCAGCAAAACAAACTCTTCCTCGCCTTCTCCGGTGCCAAAAAATTGTGCCGAAGCAACAGCCTGTACCCGTCGTAGCGGTTATTATTACATCAAATTAAATGCCATTGGCAATAATTCCTTCTTGGTGGAATGTGATGCGCACAACGATGGTGGCGATTGGTTGGTGTTCCAACGACGTTTAGATGGCTCACAGAGTTTCTTTCGCACATGGTCTCAATATCGCGAAGGATTTGGTGAAATTGAAGGCGAATACTTTCTAGGCATGGACAAATTGCATGCCTTGACAAATTTCGATGGTCGCCAAGAAATGATGATTCTATTCGAAAGAAATGATGCCACCACAAGTTATGCCAAATACAGTTCTTTTGCCGTGGGTAATAACACCGAAAGTTTCGAACTGAAAAGAGTTGGCAGATATACCGGAACGGCAGGTGACTCATTACAGGCCCATGTGGGCGGTAAATTTTCCACTATGGATAAAGATAATGGCAACACAAATCCCAATATGGCTATAACCTACTCCAGTGCCTGGTGGTATAAGAATAATCGCGTGAGGTAAGTGTATTGCGATATGTTGCTCTAGGTTATGTTGAATGGTTTGATTGGATGTTCTGTTTTACAGCGATTTAAATGGACTTTTTGGCAAAACCGACACTACCGGCCTTTTTTGGACTGGCTTCCATTTGGGTGGAAAATACATAAAGACTGTTAAGATGATGATTCGTCGTTATAGAGTCTAAGTTGGTATAAGTAGCTTAAGAGATGGATGTATGAGTAACTACATGAATAAATTGAGACTATAAAAGAAATTATGATGATATGAAAAGATCTTATCATGAGTGAACTAGATGTTCCACTTGGAATGGGTATGCAGAGGTCTCGGATTGAAATGCAATTTAAGTCGAGGAAAAACTTTGCAGCATATGAGTGCCAAAGTATTCAGAGTTGAAATGTAGAACAAACTGAATATGGTTCAGATCGTTCTATATTTGGATAAAGGAGCATTTTTTAACCGATTTCACTTAAGTTTGACACAGTGAGTTGTATTTTGATTGATTCAGCCAACGCGACCGCTAAAACTTGATTTCCTTATGTTTGTTATTGAACTGTGTCTTAAATAAAAAAAAACAAACGAAATTTTTTAGAAACGATTTCTTTATTGGAAAAATTTAATCTGAGTAAGGAAGTCATTTAAATCCTTCTTCGGCGTATCATCATTTGCACATAGTTCAATGATGCATTGTAGCCCATCCAGGTTTTCCAATTAATGCCACTTAGTATATTATCCTTTGAGCCATAGATGCCATTCAGATTGCTGGGAAATTAAATACAAAAAAAAAAAAAAAAATAATAAAAAATGATAAACAAGTAAAAACGTGCTATGTTGGGCCGGTTCGAATCTTGGGAACCCACTACCATGGATTCAACTAAAATATGGGAGCTATATCTAGTTATAGACTGAATTGGACCTTATTTGGTGCAGTTGTTGAGAGTCATAACAGAACACTATATGCAAAATTTCAGCTAAATCGGATAAAAATCGAGTCTTGTAAGAGATTAAGAAGTCGAATTGGGAGATCGGTTTATATGGGAATCATAACAGTATACTATGTTCAAAATTTCGGATCGGATGAAAATTGAGGCCTCCAGGGGCATGAGAAATCAAATCGGGAGATTGGTTTATATGGGAGCTATATCAGGTTCTTGACCGATGTGGACCATACTTGGCTCCGTTGTTGGAGGTCATAACAGAATACTATGTGCAAAATTTAAGCCAAATCAGATGAAAGTGGAGGCTTCCAGGGGCTCAAGAAGTCAAATCGGGAGATCGGTTTACATGGAAGCTATATCAGGTTCTTGACCGATGTGGACCATACTTGGCTCCGTCGTTAGAAGTCATAATAGAACCCTATGTGCAAACTTTCAGCCAAATGGGATAAAAATTGAGGCTTCCAGGGGCTCAGGAAGTCAAATTGGAAGATCGGTTTATATGGAAGCTATATCAGGTTCTTAACCGATTTGAACTGTACTTGGCACAATTGTTAGGAGTCATAACAGAATACTGTGTGCACAATTTCAGCCAAATCGGATGAAAATTGAAGCTTCCAGGGGCTCAAGAAATCAAATCGGGAGATCGGTTTATATGGGAGCTATATCAGGTTATAGACCGATTTGAACCGTACTTGGCTCTGTTGTTGGAAGTCATAATATGACACCACATATGAAATTTCAGCCAAATCGGATGAGAATTGCGGCTTCCAGGGGCCCAAGAAATCATATCGGGAGATCGGTTTATATAAGAGCTAAATCAGGTTACAGACCGATTTGAACCATACATGGCTCCGTTGTTGAAAATCATAACAGAACACCATGTACCAAATTTCAGCCAAATCGGATAAAAATTGGGGTTTTCAGGATCTCAAGAAGTAAAATCGGGAGATCGGTTCATATGGGAACTATATCATGTTCTTGACCGATGTGAACCATACTTGGCTCCGTTATTGGGAGTAACAACATAATACCATGTACAAAATTTCAGCCAAATCGGATCAAAATTGCGGGTTCCAGGGGCTCAAGAAGTCAAATCGGGAGATCGGTTTATATGGAAGCTATATCAGGTTCTTGACCGATGTGGACCATACCTGGCTCCGTTGTTGAAAATCATAACAGAACACCATGTACCAAATTTCAGCCAAATCGGATAAAAATTGGGGTTTTCAGGATCTCAAGAAGTAAAATCGGGAGATCGGTTCATATGGAAGCTATATCAGGTTCTTGACCGATGTGGACCATACCTGGCTCCGTTGTTGAAAATCATAACAGAACACCATGTACCAAATTTCAGCCAAATCGGATAAAAATTGGGGTTTTCAGGATCTCAAGAAGTAAAATCGGGAGATCGGTTCATATGGAAGCTATATCAGGTTCTTGACCGATGTGGACCATACTTGGCTCCGTTGTTGGAAGTCATAACAGAATACTATGTGCAAAATTTAAGCCAAATGGAATAAAAATTGCGGCTTGTAAGAGCTAAAGCTGTCAAATCAGGAGATCGGTTTATATGGGAGCTATATCAGGTTCTTGACCGATGTGAACCATACTTGGCTCCGTTATTGGGAGTCATAACAAAACACCACATGTAAAATTTTATCCAAATCGGATGAAAATTGCGGCTTCCAGGGGCCCAAGAAATCAAATCGGGAGATCGGTTTATATGGGAGCTATATCAGGTTATAGACCGATTTGAACCGTACTTGGCTCTGTTGTTGGAAGCCATAATATGACAGCACATATGAAATTTCAGCCAAATCGGATCAAAATTGCGAGTTCCAGGGGCTCAAGAAGTCAAATCGGGAGATCGGTTTATATGGAAGCTATATCAGGTTCTTGACCGATGTGGACCATACTTGGCTCCGTTGTTGAAAATCATAACAGAACACCATGTACCAAATTTCAGCCAAATCGGATCAACATTGCGGGTTCCAGGGGCTCAAGAAGTCAAATCGGGAGATCGGTTTATATGGAAGCTATATCAGGTTCTTGACCGATGTGGACCATACTTGGCTCCGTTGTTGAAAATCATAACAGAACACCATGTACCAAATTTCAGCCAAATCGGATAAAAATTGGGGTTTTCAGGGGCTCAAGAAGTAAAATCGGGAGATCGGTTCATATGGGAACTATATCATGTTCTTGACCGATGTGAGCCATACTTGGCTCCGTTATTGGGAGTAACAACATAACACTATGTACAAAATTTCAGCCAAATCGGATAAAAATTGCGGCTTACAGGGGCTCAAGAAGTCAAATCGGCAGATCGGTTTATATGGAAGCTATATCAGGTTCTTGACCGATGTGGACCATACTTAGCTCCATTGTTGGAAGTCACAACAGAACACCACATGCAAAATTTCAGCCAAATGGGATGAAAATTGAGGCTTCCAGGGGCTCAGGAAGTCAAATCGGGAGATTGGTGTATATGGGAGCTATATCAGGTTCTTGAGCGATTTGGATCGTACTTGGCACAGTTGTTGGAAGTCATAATAGAATACAACATGCAAACTTTCAGCCAAATGGGATGAAAATTGAGGCTTCCAGGGGCTCAGGAAATCAAATCGGGAGATTGGTTTATACGGGAACTACAATATATCCAAATCTGAATCTATATGGCCCATTGGATATTCCCAACGACCTTCGTCAATATAAAGTAGCTATGGAAAGCCTCCAGCTCTACGCGTTCGACCGCTATCGTGATATCGACAGACGGATGGACGGACATGGCTAGTTCGAATCAGAATTTCGATACGATCAAAAATATATAAACTTTATGGGGTCCTAGATTAATATTTTGAGGTGTTGCAAACGGAATGGCTAGATTAGTATACCCCCCTTCTATGGTGGTGGGTATAAAGGAATGAAACATAGAAACACTTGTTATTACCTTTGATAGCAATTTTTATACCACCAAGCTCCGGAGTATGTAATGGCACAATTCTCACCAGGACGACTATCATTGTCTTGATCCTTTGTCGTAAATTTATAGCCAACATGATATTGTAACGAATCTCCAGCTGTTCCTGAATATTTACCAATTCGCTTCAGTACATACTTCTCAGTTTCACAACCAATGGCAAACGAGTTATATTTGGCATGAGCGGAAATTATTCTATTTTCCGGGGTCAGGGTAACATTTTCCATTAAAATCAAGAGCTCCTGGGGGCCATGGAAGTTGGTTAAAGCATACAGCTTCTCCAGACCAATAAAGAATTCCCCCTCGATATCGCCAAAACCATATTTGTAATCATTCCAAGGTCTATAGAAATCAACGGAACCATCCTGGCGTCTTTGTATCACCGTCCAGCCACCATCATCTGTATGGGCATCACACTCCACTAGGTAAGATTTTGGGTAACCTTCTACGAGTACTGTGACGTTGTAGTAACCACTGCGCTTGGTACATTCAGTGACCTCAGAGCAACTACTGGCTATTGCCAAATGTTGACTATAAAGGAAAATGTTAATCGCTTAAATAGGAAAATACTTGATTAGAGAGTTTTTTTTTGCTTTCTTACCATTCTTTGGGCAAAGAATCAACTCGGATATCGAATATGTCAGTGGCTGTGAATAAAATGGAAAACATTGATATAAAAAATTTTTCTGAGTTATTTTTTTTTGAATTGTTAATTATACCCTACACCACTACTGTGGTACAGGTATATAACTTAGTGCATTTGTTTGTAACATTCAGAAGCAAGAGAGATAGACCCATTGATAAGTATACCGATGGAATCAGAATCACTTTCTGATTCGATTTAGCTATGTCCGTCTGTTTGTCTGTCGGTCCATGTTAATTTGTGTACAAACTACAGGTCGCAATTTTTATCCGATCGTCTTCAAATTTGGTACAGGCATGTTTTTCGACCTAGAGACAAAGCCCATTGAAATTGGAAAAAATCGCTTCAGATTTAGATATAGCTCCCATATATATGTTCGTCCGATTTGCAGCAATCATGCAATAAAATGGTGATTTGTTAACCGATTCTTTCGAAACTTGGCGGGAAGGATTCTCTTATGACTCTCGACATTACTGGCGAGTTTCATAGAAATCGGTTCAGATTTAGATATAGCTCTCCTTTATATATATCGCCCGATTTTCACTCCTAGAGCCACTGCAAGCGCATTTATTGACCAATCTTGCCAAAACTTTGTACAACGCTTTCCTCGATGACTCATACAATATCTGTAAAGTTTGCTTGAAATCGTTTCAGATTTAGATATAGCTCTCATTTATATATATCGCCCGATTCTCACTCCTAGAGCCACTGCGAGCGCATTTATTGACCAATCTTCCCAACATTTTGTGCAGCGCTTTCCCCGACAACTACCACTATATCTGAGAGGGTTGCTCGAAATCGGTTCAGATTTAGATATAACTCCCATATATATGTTCGTCCGATTTGCAGTAATAATGCAATAAAATGATCATTTATTAACCGATTCTCTCGATATTGAGCAGGAATGATTTTCTTATGACTCTCGATAATACTAGTGAATTCTATAGAAATCGGTTCAGATTTAGATATAGCTCCCATATATATTTTCGTCCGATTTGCAGTAATAATGCAATAAAATCATCATTTGTTAACCTATACTCTCGAAATTTGGAAGGAAGGATTTTCTTATGACTCTCGACATTACTGGTGAATTTCATAGAAATCGGTTCAGATTTAGATATATATTTTCGTCCGATTTGCAGTAATAACGCAATAAAATGATCATTTGTTAACCGATTCTCTCGAAATTCAGCAGGAAGGATTTTCTTATGACTCTCGATATAACGAGTCAATTTTATAGAAATCGGTTCAGATTTAGATATAGCTCCCATATATATTTTCGTCCGATTTGCAGTAATAATGCAATAAAATCATCAATTGTTAACCTATACTCTCGAAATTTGGAAGGAAGGATTTTCTTATGACTCTCGACATTACTGGTGAATTTCATAGAAATCGGTTCAGATTTAGATATAGCTCCCATATATATTTTCGTCCGATTTGCAGTAATAACGCAATAAAATGATCATTTGTTAACCGATTCTCTCGAAATTCAAAAGGAAGGATTTTCTTATGACTTTCGATATAACGAGTCAATTTTATAGAAATCGGTTCAGATTGAGATATAGCTCTCATATATATTTTCGTCCGATTTGCAGTAATAATGCAATAAAATGATCATTTGTTAACCGATATTCTCCAAATTTGGAAGGAAGAATTTTCTTACGACTTTCGACATTACTGGTGAATTTCATATAAATCGGTTCAGATTTAGATATAGCTCTCATCTATATATATATACCTATTTTCACTCCTAGAGCCCCTGCAAGCGGATTTGTTGACCAATCTTGCCAAAACTTTGTACAACTCTTTCATCGACGACTTTTACAATATCTGTAAAGTTTGCTTGAAATCGGTTCAGATTCAGACATAGCTCCCATATATATTTTCGTCCAATTTGCAGTAATAATGCAATAAAATGGTCATTTGTTATCCGATTCTCTCGAAATTTGGCAGGATACATTTCCTTATGACTCTCGCTTGGATATAAATTGTGCGATTTTGAAGCAATACTCATAAAGTTTTCATGGAAATAGAAGAGAGTATTGCTTTATCCAGCACCATTACGGAAAGAGATTTTCTTCACGAAGTTCGCAAAACTAAAGATGTTACAGCAATTTCAAACTCACGTTGATTTTTTTGGATTTTCGGATATTGATTATGCGATTTTGGGCTTGTTTCTTGAAGGAAAAACATAGGAGTTGCACTAAACCGAATTTTTTGCCATTATCTTCAATACTGTATACTCAACTCGAAAAATTTTTTCACATCAAAAATTGAAAATTTTCATAAGGGGTTAGTTAACCTTTCCTGAAAAAATGCAAAAAGAAATAAAATGTGAAATTCCAAGTAATTCTGTTCACTTTTCGAATCGTCTTCGAATTTCGAACTGCGGAATGCTTAAAAATTTCCGAAATTCGAAAAAATGAAGGAGTTACAGCGTTGTTGGCCTTGAAAACGACTTTGAATTTTTACGCCCAAAATAAATTGGTTTTTGCTATGTTTTCCATAGCAACCTTAACAGTATCGCTTCATGTAGCACCTCTACGGAAAGGGATTTTTGTCACAAATCCAACGGTGCCTGAAAAATTGTCAGGTTCGCAAAACTGGGGAAGTTACAGCAGTTGCAAACTCACGTTGGTTTTTTTGAATTTTTCGATATCAATTATGCGATTTTGAAGCAATACTCGTAAAGTTTTCAAGGAAATAGAAGAGAGTATTGCTTCATCCAGCACCATTACGGAAAGAGATTTTCTTCACGAATCCAACGGTGTGCTCAGAATTTTGAAGTTCGCAAAACTAAGGATGTTACAGCAATTTCAAACTCACGTTGATTTTTTTTGCATTTTTCGGATATTGATTATGCGATTTTGAGCTCGTTTTTTGGAGGAAAAACATAGGAGTTGCACTAAAGCGAGTTTTTTGCGTTTATCTTCAATACTGTATACTCAAGTCGAAAAATTTTTTCGCATCAAAAATTGAAAATTTTCATAAGGGGTTAGCCTTTCCTAAAAAAATGCAAAAAAAATAAAATGTGAAATTCCAAGTAATTCTGTTCACTTTACGAATCGTCTTCGAATTTCGAACTGCGGAATGCCTAAAAATTTTGGAAAAAATGAAGGAGTTACAGCGTTGTTGGCCTTGAAAACGACTTTGAATTTTTTCGCCCAAAATAAATTGGTTTTTGCTATGTTTTCCATAGCAACCTTAACAGTATCGCTCCATGTAACACCTCTACGGAAAGGGATTTTTGTCACAAATCTAACGGTGCCTGAAAAATTGTCAGGTGTAAGGATGTTACAGCAATTTCAAACTCACGTTGATTTTTTTGCATATTTCGGATATTGATTATGCGATTTTGGGCTTGTTTTTTGAAGGAAAAACATAGCAGTTGCACTAAACCGAATTTTTTGCCATTATCTTCAATACTGTATACTCAGATCGATAGGGGATATTTGGGATAGTGAGTTGTGTTCGGCAGTTCGACATCCTTCTTCAATTAGGCCCAGATAGGTTCAGATTTGGATATAGCTGCCATATAGACGGACCCGCCGATTTTGAATCTTAGGCCCATGAAAGCCACATTTATTATCCGATTGTGCCAGTGAGTTGTATAAGGCGCTTCGATATAGCTGCCATATAGACCGATCTTTCGATTTAAGGTCTTGCGCTCATAAAAGGCGCATTTATTGTCCAATGTCGCTGAAATTTGGGACAGTGAGTTGCGTTAGGCCACTCGACGTCCTTCTTTAATTTGGTCAAGTTCGGTCCAGATTTGGATATAGCTGCCATATAGACTGATCTCTCGATTTAAGGTTTTGGGGCCATAAAAGGCGCATTTATTATCCGATTTCGCCAAAATTTGGTATAGTGAGTTGGATTAGGCTCTTCGACGTTTTTCTGCAACTTGACCCAAATTGGTCCAGATTTGAATATAGCTGCCATATAGACCGATATCTTGGCCCCATAAATGGCGCATTTATAATCCGATTTCACTGAAATTGTTTCAGAAAAATGCCTGCACCCTAACTTTTGTATTAAAATTATGGTTATTTATTAAACTATTACCTGCTTTATTCACTTCAAAGTCACTGCAAAGTAAGATCTGTAATTAATCAATCTTCATCCAATTTCGTAGAAATTATTTGCATACCTTGCTCTTGTGTTTAGGTCAATTTCGCTTATATTACCCCAATATGTCTGCAATAGGAAAAAATTTTATATGTAGGTAAATCATAAATCGAAAATTTTTAGTTATATTACCTCATTTTCCTCTTCCGGAAAATCCGCCGCCATTGGACAAATGCATTGTAATGCAAGTGCCACAGTTAATAAAAGAAACTTGTCGGTGCGCATACTGCAGGTGTTAATGTGCAACTGATTTCGCATTAGATAACCGCTAGCGGTATTTATAGGGGAAAAAAAAACTTTCAATAGAAATGGTAAGGCCAATAAAAACAAGTAAAAACGTATTAAGTTCGGCCGAACCGAACTTTGGATACCCACCACCAAGGATATAACAATCATTTTATTTTATTATAACCCTAATACTAGATGCATATATGAACCATATTAAGGTCTGATATCGGGAGGCTTAAAATAACTCACTATTTCAAATTTCAGCGAAATCGGGTAACAAATAAAGCTTTTATGGGTTTCAGACCCTATATCGGCAGATCGGTCTATATGGCAGCTATATCTATATGTAGTCCGATCTGAACCATATTTAGGTCAGATGTTTGAAGGCCTTAAACTACTCAATGTTTCAAATTTCAGCGGAATCGGGTAATAAATAAAGCTTTTATGGGCTCCAGACCCTTTATCGGCAGATCGGTCCATATGACAGCAATATCTAAATATAGTCTGATCTGAACCATATTTGAGTCGGATGCAAGGAGGCTTCAAGCAACTCATTGTTTAAAATTTCAGCGAAATCTGATAAAAAAATAAAGCATTTAGGGGCTTCAGACCCTTTATCGGCCGATCGGTCTATATGGCAGCTATATCTAAATATAGTCCAATCTGAACCATATTTGAGTCGGATGCCAGGAGGCTTCAAGCAACTCATTGTTTAAAATTTCAGCGAAATGTGATAAAAAAATAAAGCATTTAGGGGCATTAGACCCTTTTTCGGGAGATCGGTCTATATGGCAGCTATATCCAAATATAGTCCGATCTGAGCCATATTTAGGTCGGATTTTGGGAATAAAGACTTACTGTTTCAAATTTCAGCGAAATCGGTTAATAAATAAATTTTTTAATGGGCTTCAGACCCTATGTCGGCAGATCGGTCTATATGGCAGCTATATCCGAATATGGTCCGATTTGGCCCGTTCAAGAACTTAACCAGTGTGCATCAAGAAGAGGTATCTGTGCCAAATTTCAACTCAATATCTCAATTTCTGAAGGCTGTAGAGTGACGGCGGACGGACAGACAGACACACGAACATGGTTAAATCATCTAAGAATTTTACGACGATCCGAAATATGTGCATTTTGTAGGGTCGAAAATTGATATTTCGATTTGTTGCAAATGCAATGACTAAATGAATATACCCCCTATCCTATGGTGGTGGGTATAAAAACATCAATCAGAAGTTCCACTTCATACATTCCAATAAATCTTCTTGTTTCTAGCTAGGCCAACACAAGTGATTGAATTATAAAACATTTTCATTGCTTTAAAATCTTTACAGTTTTTTTTTATTTTCGTCAACGCTATCACCGCATGGGTAAGCCATCATAAATTTAAAATTTCATTGGAAATCAGTTTGCAAGATAGTGAGCTAAACCAAATAAAAACGTGCTAAATTCGTCTGGGCCGTAACTTATATACCCTCTGCCATGGATCGCATTTCTCAACTGCTGTGTCCGGTATCTCTTTATAGGCGAACAAAGGATTATTCATAAAAATTTATGGACCGATTCTGGCCATAATTGGGTGGTATGTTGCAGTCTTTGTCCATAATAGATGTCATTGTGCATAATTTCAGCCAAATCGGATAAGAATTGCGACCTCTAGAGGCTCAAGAAGTCAAGACCCAAGATCGGTTTATATGACAGCTATATCAAAATATGGCCGATATGCCCATTTACAATCCCAATCGACCTACAGTACAGTGACAAGTATTTGTGGAAAATTTTAAACGCCTAGCTTTACTCCTTCTTTAGTTAGAGTTCTTTCCACAGACAGACAGACTGATGGACGGGTATAACAAGTAGGTCAGGTTAGGTTACGTTGAAAAGAAGGTGCAGATATTAATCCATCCCATGCCACTATGGATATACACCTAAGCCAGCAATCGGCTTGTTGTGCGCTCTAAAAACTATAAAGTAACCTCTAAAAAAAAGAAAATTTTATGTTAGGAATTCCGTGCAACTTACAAAATCCTTCATTGTTTTCAGACATGAACTTAAGTTGGTTCATTGCGCCTTGTAGGAGCTCAAGAAGCAAAATCGGGAGATCAGTTTACATAGGATCTATATCGGGCTATAGATTGAATCAGACCATATTGGACACGCATATTGAAGGTTATGGGAGAAGCCGTTGTACAAAGTTTCTGCTAAATCGGATGAGAATAGCGCCCTCTAGAGGCTCAAGAAGTCAAGATCCCAGATCGGTTTATATGGCAGCTATATCAGGTTATGTACCGATTTGCGCCATACTTAGCATAATTATTGGAAATCATAACAAAACACCTCATGCAAAATCTCAGCCAAATCGGATGAGAACTGAGAACTCTAGCGGGTCAAGAAGTCAAGATCCCAGATCGATTTATATGGCAGCTATATCAGGCTATGGACCGATAAAACCATACCAAGCACAGTTGTTGTTCAGCAAAATTGGATAAAAATTGCGCCCTCTAGTGTCTCGGCATGCTATCACTTGCCGCACCTATTTTATATATGAGTGAGCTCGCAGTCCTATGTATCCCGTTGTGATACCAATAGCTTTGCTGACCTCCTTCTTGCTTCCTTTCAATAATAGCCTCGTTTTCTCACGATCTGAATCCCCCCATAGGATTTTCGCCATCCTACCGACCGTTTCGCTGTTCCACAATGTTGCATGCGCATTCGTCGCCCACTTCCTTAACTCGGACTGCGTCGACCCGAAAGGCGTTGGACTAATCAAGTTTATTGACGGCAGTCCTCTGGCCTTCACCGCCAAATCGTCTGCCCTTTCATTTCCCCTAACTCCGTTATGGCCCGGCAATCAAACGATGCGGATTTCCCATCCTCAGAGAAGGCGTTAATCTCCTTCTTACACTTCAAGACTGTTCGTGACCTTACCGTCCTGGTTGTTATTGCCTTTATGGCCAATTTTACTGTCGGTAAAGATGTTCACACTCGACTTCCTTGCGTTAGCACCACACCACTTCAAGCATTCCGTGATCCCCAGGATTTCCGCCTGCAGGACCGTATTATGGTCAGCCAGTCCAAAGCACATCTCAGTCCCTGAGTTCTCAATGTAAACCCCCAGGCCCACCCTGTCCTCTAGCTTTGATCCATCCGTGCATCATTATCTTCCAGATGACAATACTAGGGTTCCCTCAATCAAAGACTGTGCCTCCGGCAGCACTGTCTCGCATTCGACCTCAAGTGCCATCTCAATTATCCGATTGGAAACCTCTTCTATTCCATCCAGGTTTCCTATTGTCGCCTCGATTATACCGCGATGGTATGAGCTGCTCCCATCCTCAATCCATTCTTCCATCGCCCTTAAGTCTCATAGCCGCAGTGGCTATTTGGAACAAATCGCATAAGGTATGCAATTTTTACCGGATTTTGATGAAAGCTTATTTACATACATACCAGAGGTGGTGGGTATCCAAAGTTCGGCCCGGCCGAACTTAATGACTTTTAACTTGTTTGTTTTGCTTTCGAATAATATTGTTGCTGTTGTTTTATGTTAGCTTGCAAGGCGGATGCCTTTCAATAACAACTTTTTTCTTCGGGTGTTTGAGATTCGATATAAATTGTTGCAGAAAAATTAACAAATTTCGTCGTTGATTTTGCGACAAAAGTTGTTGCTTTTCAAAATTATTTTTATCTGTGAATTTTCATTTTTATACCCTCCACCATAGGATGGGGATATACTAACATCGTCATTCCGTATAACTTATCTTGTCTTTACATTCTTAGTCTATGTCTGTTCGCCTCTCTGTATCTCGAAAGAGATTCGAAATAAATTGTTGCAGAAAAATTAACAAATTTCGTCGTTGATTTTGCGACAAAAGTTGTTGCTTTTCAAAATTGTTTTTATCTGTGAATCTTAATGTTTATAACATCCACCATAGGATGGGGATATACTAACATCGTCATTCCGTATAACTTATCTCGTCTTAACATTCTAAGCCTGTGTCTGTTCACCTGTGTCTGTTCGCCTGTCTGTATGTCGAAAGAGATTCGAAATAAATTGTTGCAGGAAAATTAACAAATTTCGTCGTTGATTTTGCGACAAAAGTTGTTGGTTTTCAAAATTATTTTTATCTGTGAATCTTTATTTTTATACTCCTCACCATAGGATGGGAATATACTAATATTGTCATTCCGTATAACTTATCTCGTCTTAACATTCTTAGCCTATGTCTGTTCGCCTCTCTGTATGTCGAAAGAGATTCGAAATAAATTGTTGCAGGAAAATTAACAAATTTCGTCGTTGATTTTGCGACAAAAGTTGTTGCTTTTCAAAATGATTTTTATCTGTGAATCTTAATTTTTATAGCCTCCACCATAGGATGGGGATATATAGTAGCATCGTCATTCCGTATAACTTATCTCGTCTTAACATTCTTAGCCTATGTCTGTTCGCCTCTCTGTATGTCGAAAGAGATTCAAAATAAATTGTTGCAGGAAAATTAACAAATTTCGTCGTTGATTTTGCGACAAAAGTTGTTGCTTTTCAAAATGATTTTTATCTGTGAATCTTCATTTTTATAGCCTCCACCATAGGATGGGGATATACTAACATCGTCATTCCGTATAACTTATCTCGTCTTAACATTCTTAGCTTATGTCTGTTCGTCTGTCTGTATGTCGAAAGCACGCTTACTTACGAAGGAGTAAAGCTAGGTGCTTGAAACTTTGCAAAATACTTCCTATTAGTGCAGGTCAGTTGAGATTGTAAATGGGGCAAATCGGTGCATGTTTTGAAAACGCTGCCATAAAAAACGATCTACCGATTAAAATTTTCCAACACTGTTGCATTTGTCTCATCCTTGGTGTCCAACAGCAGTTCACTCTCACAAGACTCGTTTGATTTTGTAATGACGAATTTCTTTACGCATTCAAATGCAATTGAGAAAGCTGTGACATCATTCTTCCCCCGGGGCGATGTGGACGAAGAAGCAAAAGGATATTTTTCTAACCACCTACAACATTAAGAAACACCTGTGACATTTTCTATTTAAATTTTATTTTATTGGAATACATATATTTAATTTTATGTTTTTGTTTTTTTTTTTTTTTAATTTGAACTTAATTTAAATATACATTTTATAATATTACAATATTTTCTATTTACCATATATGTATACTAAAAACACTAACTAATAACTAACACTGCTTAGCTTCGGAGACCAATGAGAGGGCCATAGTCAAGCTTTTGCAGCATATAAGGCACTTCCTTTGTGTTGCCTTATTTCTACTTAAGATGGCTTAAAAACTAATAAAAAAAATACATAAATATGTACTCTAAGATTGTTTTTATATCATTTCATCTACAATACTTTGTACAAACTGTAATATGGGTAAACGTTTTGGGTACGTTTCGAAAATGCATTTGTTGTATGGAAAATTCTTACATATAACTCTTAGAACTTAAGGTGGCTAATCAATGAACGTATTTACAATTAATTAAATGTGATATTGCATAAAAAAAGCGAAGCTATGGATAGAGATTTTTGTTTTTGATATTTTTTTATAACTACTATAATACATATACATAACACAACATAAGTTTAAGTCTTTTTTTTCCAAATGTGTTTATATATTTTTTGATATTTTTCTTAATATTGTGTTTGAGATAAGTATTTATGCTACGTATGCGGTTGAGAGTCTAATAGAATGCTGTATAACTCAGGGGAATATGTTTTATAAATGATATGATTATATGAAGTTGTTGCTTGCCTGTATCATAAAAACCTTTTTAAGTTTAGTGGAGGGCTAGTTTTAAGGACAAATTAACTTCAAACAAGTAAACGAGTGTTAAGTTTGGCAGGGCTAAATCTTATATTGATTTTGTGAAGTTTGTTGCATGGTTATCATTGTAGGTCATGGCAGAAGTCTTTGTGCAAAAATTTCAACCCATTTGTATTAAAGCTGTGTTCTTTAAAAGCTCAAAAAGTCAAATCCAGAAATAGGCTTGTATGGGTGCTCTAACAGGTTATTAACTTATTTGAACCATTTTTGAAATAACTATTGGATGTCATAGAAAATGTCTTTTGAAGGGTCAACAAGTAAAAAGGCGTTTAGTTCGGTCGGGCCGAACTTTGTATACCCACCACCTCGGGTACCTATGTAAACCACCTTTCATCAAAATCCAATGAAAAATGCATACCTTATGCCCCATAGCAGCTTAATCGAAATATGTTTCGATATGGATCAAATAATAATAAGTACAAGTCTTGTTGCATTGTGTATAACATACTATTGGTCTCTTTAGTAGCTACATCTAAAAATAAATCGATCTGAACCATATAGGACACGGATGTCGAAAAGCCTAACATAAGTCACTGTGTCAAATTTCAGTGAAATCGGATTATAAATGCGCCTTTTATGGACATAAAACCTTAAATCGACAGATCCGGCCTATATGGCAGCTATATCCAAATGCAGACCAATCTGAGGCAAATTGAAGAATGGTGTCGTAGGGCATAACACAACTCACTGTCCCAAATTTAGGCGACATCGGACAATAAATGCACCTTTATGGGACCAAAAAACCTTAAATCGAAAGATCGGTCTATATGGAAGCTATATGCAAATCTTATTCAATCTAGGCCAAATTGCAAAAATATGTCGAGGGGCTTTACCTAACTCACTGTTCCAAATTTCGGCGACATCAGACAATAAATGCACCTTTATAGTCCCAAAAAACCTTAAATCGAGAGATTTGGTCTATATGGCAGCTATATCCAAATCTGGACCGATCTGAGCCAAATTTAAGAAGGATGTCGAAGGGTTTAACACAACTCGCTGTCCCAAATTTTGGCGACATAGGACAATAAATGCGCCTTTTGTGGGCCCAAAACCTTAAATCGAGAGATCGGTCTATATGGCAGCTATATCCAAATATGGACCGATCTAATCCAAATTGAAGAAGGATGTTGTAGGGCCTAACAAAACTCACTGTTTCCATTTTCGGCGACATCGGACAATAAATGCACCTTTATGGGACCAAAAAACCTTAAATCGAGATATCGGTCTATATGGCAGCAATATCCAAATCTGAACCGATCGGGGTCCAATTGCAAAAATGTGTAGAGGGGCTTTACCTAACTCACTGTCCCAAATTTCAGCTAAATCGTATAATAAATGCGACTTTATGGGCCCAAAACCTTAAAAAGAGAGATCGGTCTATATGGCAGCTATATCTAAATGTAGACCAATCTGTGCCAAATTGAAGAAGGATGTCAAAGGGCCTAACACAACTCACTGTCCCAAATATTGGCAAAATCGAACAATAAATACGCCTTTTATGGGCCAAAAACCTTAAATCGAGAGATCGGCCTATATGGAAGCTATATCAAAATCTGAACCGATTGGGGTCCAATTGCAAAAATATGTAGAGGGGCTTTACCTAACTCACTGTTCCAAATTTCGGCGACATCAGATAATAAATGCACCTTTATGGTTCCAAAAAACCTTAAATCGAGAGATTGGTCTATATGGCAGCTATATCCAAATCTGGACCGATCTGGGCAAAATTGAAGAAGGATGTCAAAGGGCCTAACACAACTCACTGTCCCAAATATTGGCAAAATCGAACAATAAATACGCCTTTTATGGGCCAAAAACCTTAAATCGAGAGATCGGCCTATATGGAAGCTATATCCAAATGTGGACCGATTTGGGGCAAGTTGCAGAAAAATGTCGATTTGCCTAACACATCTCGCTGTCCCAAATTTCGGTGAAATCGGATTATAAGTGCGCCCTTTTATGGGCCCAAAACCTTAAATCGAGAGATCGGTCTATATGGCAGCTATATCCAAATGTAGACCAATCTGTGCCAAATTGAAGAAGGATGTCAAAGAGCCTAACACAACTCACTGTCCCAAATTTTGGTAAAATCGAACAATAAATGCGCCTTTTATGGGCCCAAAACCTTAAATCGAGAGATCGGCCTATATGGAAGCTATATCCAAATCTGGACCAATTTGGGCCAAGTTGCAGAAAAATGTCGATTGACCTAACACAACTCACTGTGCCAAATTTCGGTGAAATCGGATTATAAATATGGCTTTTATGGGCCCAAGACCCTAAATCGGCGGATCAGTCTATATGACAGCTATATTCAAATCTTGACCGATCTGGGCCAAATTGAAGAAGGACATCTAAAGGTTTAACGCAACTCACTGTCCCAAATTTCGGCGACATCGAATAATAAATGCGCCTTTTATGGGCCTAAAACCTTAATTCGAGAGATCGGTCTATATGGCAGCTATATCCAAATCTGAATCGATCTGGGCCAAATTGAAGAATGATTTCGAAGGACCTAACACAACTCGCTGCCCCAAAAATCGGGGACATGGGACCATAAATGCACCTTTTATTGGCCCAAGACATTTAATCGGCGGATCGGTCTATATGCAGCTGTATCCAAATCTGGACCGATCTGGGCCAACACAACTCTTTGTCCCAAATTTCAGCAAAATCGGATAATAAATGTGGCTTTTATGAGCCTAAGACCCTATATCGGCAGATCGGTCTATATGGGAGCTATATCAAAATATAGTTCGATATAACTCATCTTCGAACTTAACCTGCTTATGGACAAAAAAAGAATCTGTGTAAAGTTTCAGCTCAATATCCCAATTTTAAAGACTGTAGCGTGATTTCAACAGACAGATGGACGGACATGGCTAGATCGTTTTAGATTTTTACGCTGATCAAGAATATATATACTTTATAGGGTCGGAAATCGATATTTCAATGTGTTGCAAACGGAATGACAAAATGGGGCCAAGGCTTTACCCCCATCTTTCGGTGGTGGGTTCAAAAAGGGTAAATGGAAGATAGGTTTAGCTGGAAACTATACTTAAACATCAAACCGATTTGGCCCATTTACAATCCTTGCTGACCTACCAACCAATGCCAAGGATTCAAGAACTGAGATCACACATAGTCCGAACAGACTCACACAAAAAAAAATTTTAAGGAATTTTTTCATAACTTCATTCATAATCAATTTTGAACATAATATGCATGAATGGAACTTAAAATACATGAACAAGTTCTTCTAGTATTTTGACGAAAATATGTAAGAATTTCTAAAATCCAAAATCATTTTCTTATTTTTCCCTACTTTTAAATTTTTGTGCTCTTTTTTGCTCTCTTGTTGCACAAACTCTCAAATGTGTGTTCTCTCAGCAAGCAAAATCAGGTTTTGTACTTTGCCCGTAGAGGGAGACTACTTGAATTGCGGTGATATCGATATCTATAAGGCTGAGCTAAGAAAATATAAGGGCGAGCTTAGAAAGGCTCAGATCAAATCCTGGGTGAAATTCTGCAGCTCCGAGGAGAATACATCTGAGGCCTCTAGGCTAAGGAAGATTCTGTCCTCTAGGCCCATTATGGTGGGGTATATTCAGAAGTCAGAGACAATGTCTAGTGAGAAAACATTAGAACTACTCGACCACCGTAGCGCAGAGGTTAGCATGTCCGCCTATGACGCTGAACGTGTGGGTTTGAATCCAGGCGAGACCATCAGAAAAAATGTTCAGCGGTGGTTTTCCCCTCCTAATGCTGGCAACATTTGTGAGGTACTATGCCATGTAAAACTTCTCTCTAAAGAGGTGTCGCACAGCGGCACGCCGTTCGGTCTTGGTTATAAAAAGGAGGCCCCTTATCATTGAGCTTAAACTTGAATCGGACTGCACTCATTGATATGTGAACAGTTTGCCCCTGTTCCTTAGTGGAATGTTCATGGGCAAAATTTGCAATTTTTACTCGTTGATACACATTTCCCAGAATGGTTTGTCACTGGCATGCATTCGTCGAAAGTTATAAGGGAAATTGTGTCTGAGCTGAAAATCCTTTGGGCGATAAGAAGTTTCGACACCTTTAAGACGCCAGATCCTGATGATGTATCACCGGTTGAATTGCAAGCTGTGTCTGATAGACTGGTTCCTTGGCTTAGGGATATATACTCAGGGACACGAAGGTCATTTTCATTCCGAAAGCAGGAAAACCTCGCCACGCGAAGTCGAGAGATTTTCATCCTATTAGTCTATTATCCTTTATGCTGAAGACACTTGAGAAGTTAATAGAAACACATATTAGGGCGAAGATTCCTGGAGGTAGCCTGTCTGTTGTAACATAAATTTTGCACAAAATTCTGAAAAACTTTTCAAGTGGTTACAGAATTGGTGTGATTTACTTGTGTTTGATTAGATAATTATGATACAAGGAGATGGAGTGAATTAATTCAAGCATCATTAATGCAAACGTAACGTAAGGTATAGCACAAATTTTGCACAAAATTCTTTAAAAATATTTCACAAAGTAATATAATCTAATGCGGTATAAAGTTTTCACTTATTTGCCCAAATAAAGCTTGATTAGTGGAAACGTAACGTATGACCAAAATTTTAAAACAAAAATCTTTAAAAATATTTTAAACGGTAACAAAATCTGATGTTATCTTAAACTGTTGCTGATCAAAGAAATTTCAACTCTAAAAGGCTCCATTTTTAAATTTTCGTGTAGGGTCTTTTTTTCTCATAATACTGTCTGTCTCCCAACCATATTTTTTACGATGTGGCCATTAGTTTGGCCGCCTGTATGACATTGTGTTGATGATGATATACCCCCGCCATATCAGAGGCTGTGGCACCATGCATACCCGCCGAGGTAGCCGGCGAACCACTCAAAGCTCCAAATGAAGAACCAAAATAGCAATTATTGACATAATCATAGTTGGTGGCATTAGTCTCCGATTTTACACTATAACCTCCCAGACTGCCACCGCTGCTTGCCGAAGTGCCCACCTGATGTGATAGCGAAGATGGCGAATGATGATGGTGATGATGATGGGCTGCTGAGGCTGCATGATGAGCTGCTGCTGCAGCTGCATGATGATGGTGATGATGTAGATGGTGGGCATGATAATTCGAGGTGGGAGTCGAAGACGAACTTAGGCCATTGGACAGGGAATTACTGCCGCTTAGTAAATGTTCGTATTTTTGACTACCAAAGGCTGAACTGGACAATTGGCTATGATTTAAATTCGCTTGGGCCGCCAATGCTGAGGGCGAGTACAGGCTATTGTTGTGGCTGGAATTCAAATTGCCAGAGGCGACGGAGGAAGAGGAGGTGTTGGTTAGAGAGCCCACCGTTGAGGAGTTACCCGAAGCCGATGAGGAGGAGGTATGAGATACTCCACTGTTATTGGTAAGTCTACTTTGTTGCGCTGAAGAGGCTGGGAAATGCATATGATGGCTTAGGGTGCTGTGTAGGGCGGCACTAGAGGCTGCCGAACCTAGGCTGAGATTATGCAAGGCCGAACTGGAGCCAGCACTTTTAACAGCCAAGTCATTTTGTAATTTGGAGGTCAGGGAACCCGGCAGACTGTGACGTTCCATGCCCATGGAGGGTTTGAGATCTGTGGATAAAATTTTGTTTTATTTAGTTTTGTTTTTGATTTTCTATTTATTTTTGTTTCTTCTTACCATCTTCTTTAATCTCCTTGCCATTTTCATTGGAATTTCCCGTTTTCTTTGGTTTTCGCTTTCTAGTCTGAATGCCGTCTTTACGCATGGCCAAAGGCCGATTGACGCCATGCAATTTGAAGTACAGCCCACAAGCATTGCACACCGGCTCGCCTTCATTATTGCGTCTCCATAGGGTGGTTGTGCGTGTGCCACAATTTGTGCAGCATAAACCCAAGCGACGAGTGGCGGTCTGGAAAGAATGTAAGGAATAAGATTAGTTTTTGCAGTAGAAAGAAGCTAGAAAAGATTTTAAGCTTTTAAATGGATAAGGCATCTTAGGAAGGCATACAAACTTTGTCGTACTGCATGTAAACGTGTAAACTATTGTTCCCAGAGCCCAGGAGGCGCATTTAACATAAGCAATGTCTGTCCTTCTGTCTGTAACTTATGGGATGACACTCACATTCTTTTCGGTCGGATATATTCGATAAACTACGTCCAATCCTTAGGTGGCCATTTGTGGCTCTGTTCATTTTAATTCTTTCCATCTGAGTAGGTAAATTTTAATCCAATTGGCTCCCTAAGGATGGTCAAGAAGTTAAATCGAAATTGGATTATAGGGAACCAATTCTCGTTAGCTGAGGGGTTGGTATTTCTGCGACACATGTTTGAATTGCGTCCCGGCTTGGGCGCCTTTTACTTTTGGTCTATGAATGTATAGAGCATCCGTACATAGACAAATAACAAATGGCGCCCGAGCAGGGACCCAATTCAAACACCTGCGGAGGAAATACCAACCCAGCAGCTAACGAAGTTTGGGTCCTTATAATTCGAGTTCCGATTTAACTTCTTGGACTAAAATATTGTAAGTCGCTCTCTGTCATGAGCTATAAAATGCTTGACGAGTATGGTGAAATCGATCATAACCTTTAGACAGCAAATCTTATTTAAGTTGACAAAACTTTTGAAAGTTGAGATCTGCCTGAGTCTATTCTTCCATCTGCCCATTACGGGAAGACTTTTGCATTATTTTCGGTAGGGATATGGTCGCTAAGGTATTATACGGCACATCCTTCGGAGGCCAACCTAAACTTTCCCAACTGCTTAAGCAATTCTTTGCGTCTGATTAGGTAATTCTAGCTGGGCGACTCTATGTGAAGACTTGGAGCTGGTGCTGTTCTGTCACTATGGGCATGATTGAAACCTGATGTTTCCTCGTTAGCTAAGGTTTCGAAATTTGCATCTATGAGTTAAGTCCTTGCTCGGGTATTATTTGTATTTGATCTATACAATGATAGAGTATCATGGACTTACTATAAATGGCGCCCGAGCAGGGACACAACTCACAGCCGCATCGCGAAAATTTCAAGCTCGCAGCTAATGAGGTTTTGGCCTCTACAAACCTATCATTCGATTTGATTTCTTGACCACCCTTGACTTTAATTTTATAAGTTAAGCTCTGTCCAGAAGGGAGAAATGGCTTCCTAACCCAATGTAGATCCCATATAAACTAATAAGCACCTGAAGACAGTAATTTTTTTTTCTAAAATTTTTGGAAATTTTGCCCATGAACATACTGGCGGTCAACCTAATGGCCCTGTACCGCTAAGGAACAGGGGCAAACTACTCACATATCAATTAGTGCAGCCCGATTGAAGTTTAAGCTTAATGATAGGAGGCCTCCTTTTTTAAGCCGAGCCCGAACGGAGAGCTACAGTGCGACACCACTTCGGAGAGCAGTTTTTACATGGCAGTACCTCACAAATGTTGCCAGCATTAGGAGGGGAGACCATCGTTGAAAATTGTTTCTGATGGTCTCGCCAGGATTCGAACGCAGGCGTTCTGCGTTATAGGTGGGCATGCTAACCTAAGCGCCACCGTCCTCCAATTCTTTTACAGTTTGGCAAAATGTTGGAAATTTGAGATTTACCATCCGTCCATTATCAGCCGACTCTTTTTGGTCGAATATGAGGTGTCTCCGTAGGTTTTCTACGGGGTCTCTGTAGGTTTTCTACGGTGTCTCTGTAGGTTTTCTGCGACATACCCTTTGATGTTGCACCCTAATTTATGCCTCTGTTCAAGCAATTGTCTGAGTAGGAAAATCCAGCTGCTCGACACTCAGGCAAGTTCTGGAGCTGGTACTCTTGTGCCACTTTATTAATGATTTAAACCTAATATGTCCAAGTTTCCGACGGTTTCGGAATTTGCCTCGATGCGCATTTGAGTTGAGTCCCTGCTTGCACGATATATGTATTTAATCCATATACTCATACAGCATCATTGACCAAACATAAATGGCGCCCGAGCAGGGACCCGACTTAAATACACACTGCGGAAATTCTAAACCAGCAGCCTTGGGTCTTTACAAATCTATGTTCTGATTTGACTTCGTGTCCACTCTTAGGGTGACCAATTCAATAAAAATTTTTGTAGGTTGAAATCGGTCATGGCCGAATGGCATGGCGATTAAAGCGAAATCTAACTATAAACCTATATAGCTCCCATAAAAACCGATGAGCATTTGTAACACACAATTCTTATTAAATTTGGCTAAACTGTTTTTTATTCCAAATTGTCTAATTTCTGGATATTTTCAGTCTTAAGCTTTTGTTTTTTAAATTCCTTAACCATTTAAAATTTAAAAATTTTTTCTTTTCAAAAATTTCTTTAAAAAAATATTGGAATTAACACTCACTGCACTCACCAATCGCTTGCTTGGCTTGATCAACGGTCGATTCATACCGTTCATTTTGTGATACAATCCGCAAGCGTTACACAGATAATGACCCGTACCATCTCTTCGCCATAGAGGTGTGCTTATGGCGCCACAATTGACGCATTCCCTTCCTTCGCCAAATTGAAAATCAATGGCACTATCATAGGGAGAGGATCGTTGAAAACCGGTGGGATCATATGCGGCACGCCATGAACCCATCATAACGGCATTTTGGGTATAGAATTGTGGTGGCAGTTGAGCATGCGCTGTGCCAAAACTATCTGAGGTCCAAGCATTTTGGGCTGCTGCAGTGCCAAAATGAGCGGCGACATGTTGAAATTGTGAATTGGTCAGTGCACGATTTGAGGGCACATACACAGGAGCACTGACGGTGGCGGCAGCTGCAGCGGCCTGTTGATGATAAGAACTAACACCACTGCCGGCTGTTGTGCCGCTGAGATCAGGATAACCAGCACTGGAGTGATACATTTTGGCTGTATGCAGGGGAAAATCCTGTTGTTGATCCAATGAGGAACTCAGGGAATATTTCTGACTCAGTGCCTGATGGTATTGATGATTGCTGGCGGAAGAATTGGATGCTCTCAGATCTTGCTGCAGCAACAATTGATCTCGCGTTGTTAGTTGATCCGAATTTGACTGAAAAGAAAAAATGAAACAGAATATAATGAGGAATTAGTGAGTAAATTAAAAATCAAATAAAACGGTGACGGTAGTCATCGCTTAAAGTCTTAGAAGTTCAAGAAGTCGTATCGGTCGTATTATGGGAGCTACATATATGAAATTATGGATCGATTCGGATCTTACTTGACATAGTCATGGGTCTCTGCTCGGGCGCCACATAACAAAGCTCTCTTATTAAGGAGTCCAATTTGATTACAATTGTGCAGGTTGAACTTTGTAGCACGAAATTCCTAACTTCTTTCTTTTACGAGGTTACTTTTTTAGTATTTAGAGCGCACAACAATAGCATGTGCCGGATTAATATCCGCATCATCTTTTCAACCTAACCTAACTTTGTCATGACCTATAAAAGTCATGTCGAGTATTGTCTAGATTGGTCTTTATTTGTACTCTAAAAAAGACATAGACCCACTGATAAGTATACCGATCGACTCAGAATCACTTTCTGATTCGATTTAGCTATGTTTGTCTGCGTGTCTGTCTATATGTCTGTCCGTCTGTCCATGTTAATTTGTGTACAAACTCTCGAAATTTGGCGGAAGGATTTTCTTGTGACTTGTAATATTAGTGGTGAATTTCAAAGAAATCGGTTCCGATATAGATATAGCTGCCATATATGTATTTCGCCCGATTTTCACTTCTAGAGCCTCTGCAAGCGCATTTATTCACCGATTTTGCTAAAATTTTGCAAATAGCCCGGTGTAATTCCCATATAAAATAATCTTCTATGATGTATGCTACCGTTCGCTTCTGCGTAGGTAAGTTCAGCTGAGCGACTTTAGGCCAAGACTTGGTTTCTTCTTCTACCATTGAAAGTTTGCAAACCGATGTTCCCTTGATAGGGTCCCTGCTCGGGCGCCATTTGTAATTGGTCCATGTGCTGAAGCTCTATTAGTATATGAGTCAATTACAAATGGCGCCCGAGCAGGAACCCTATCAAGGGAACATCGGTTTGTAAACTTTCAATGGTATCGGTTCCGATATAGATATAGCTGCCATATATGTATTTCGCCCGATTTTCACTTCTAGAGCCACTGCAAGCGCATTTATTCACCGATTTTGCTAAAATTTTGCAAATAGCCCGGTGTAATTCCCATATAAAATAATCTTCTGTGATGTATGCTACCGTTCGCTTCTGCGTAGGTAAATCCAGCTGAGCGACTCTAGGCCAAGACATGCAGTTGGTTTCTTCTTCTAACATTGAAAGTTTGCAAACTGATGTTCCCTTGATAGGGTCCCTGCTCGGGCGCCATTTGTAATTGGTCCATGTGCTGAAGCTCTATTAGTATATGAGACAATTACTTATGGCGTCCCAGCAGGAACTCTATCAAGGGAACATCGGTTTGTAAACTTTCAATGGTATCGGTTCCGATATAGATATAGCTGCCATATATGTATTTCGCCCGATTTTCTCTTCTAGAGCCACTGCAAGTGCATTTATTCATCGATTTTGCTAAAATTTTCCAAATAGCTCGGTGTAATTCCCATATAAAATAATCTTCTATGATGTATGCTACCGTTCGCTTCTGCGTAGGTAAATTCAGCTGAGCGACTCTAGGCCAAGACATGCAGTTGGTTTCTTTTTCTACCATTGAAAGTTTGCAAACCGATGTTCCCTTGATAGGGTCCCTGCTCGGGCGCCATTTCTAATTAGTCCATGTGCTGAAGCTCTATTAGTATATGAGTCAGTTACTTATGGCGTCCCAGCAGGGACATGACTCAAATACTTACGGCAAAAATTTCGAACCCCCAGCCAACACGATGTAGGTCCCAATTAACCAATGTTTCGATTTCACTTTTTAACCGTTAGAGTGTCAATTGAACTAAAATTTTTTAAGTTAAACTAGGTTATGTTCATTTAAATGCATGTTGATTATGGTCTAAATTGGCCTATATATAAATGTAGGTAGTTAATATAACTCGTTTATATTCCTTGAGAAATTTAAGGTACAAATGTTATTATAGTCATAACCTTCGGCACTTAGTCCGGGGTATTTCCCATATAAACTTATATCTCTTGCTTTGCAACCCTTATTTTCTGGTATATTTAATTAATTGTTCGCGCCTGAGTAGGTAAACTCAGCTGAGTGAGTGTGGGTCAAGACTTAGAATTGGTTCTGTTCCTCTAATATTAACAGGCTTGGGTTTGGAATTTTGACAATGTGTATTTGAGTTGGGTCCCTGCTCGGGCGCCATTTGTAATTTGTCCATACTCTGAAGCTCTATCAGCATAAGAACCAATTGGAAATGGCGCCCGGGCAGGAACCCGACTCAAATACGCATCGCATAAATTCCAACCAAAAAGTAAAACGTAAAATTTCCAAATAGCTAGCCAAGAAGATTTGGTCCCCTATAAATCGATATCTCGTATTGACTTCTAGACCATTAGGGTGCCCATTGGACTAAAGTGTTGAAAGTCGAACTCTATAATGTACTTAAAATGCTTTACCTTTAATATCATGGGCATCATTGTGCAAAATTTAAGCCAAATTGGATATAAATATTACTCCCTAGGGGTTCAAAAATCAAATCGGAGAAACGGTTTACTTGGGAGCCATAAAGGATTATGGACCCATTCGGACCACACTTGGCACAATTGTTGAAACAGAACACTACTTGCAAAGTTTCAGACGAATTTGTTTAAAATTGAGCTCCCAGAAGTGAAATCGGGAGATAGGTTTATATAGACAGCCGTACTAAAATAAGGACTTAGTTTGGCCTATTTACAATCCTAACTGGCCTTTCTCTTAAAAGAAGTATTTGTGGTAAATTTCAAGCGAATGCTAGCGTTCGTCGGAAGGCCTACAGCGCGGACAGTCAGAGTTATGGTATTGTCATTAGTATGGTAGAATTATTGCAATACAAGTCCAAATCGGACGAACATGTATATGGGAGCTATATATCTTAATTTGAACCGATTTCTATGAAGTTAATCAATAATGACGAGACTTATAAGACAAACCAATTTATTTTGGGCGTAATTTAAAGTCGTTTTCAAGGCCAACAACGCTGTAACTCCTTAATTTTTTCGAAATTCGAAAATTTTTAGGCATTCCGCAGTTCGAAATTCGAAGACGATTCGTAAAGTGAACAGAATTACTTGGAATTTCACATTTTATTTTTTTTGCATTTTTTTGGGAAAGGCTAACCCCTTATGAAAATTTTCAATTTTTGATGCGAAAAAATTTTTCGAGTTGAGTATACAGTATTGAAGATAATCGCAAAAAACTCGCTTTAGTGCAACTCCTATGTTTTTCCTCCAAAAAACGAGCTCAAAATCGCATAATCAATATCCAAAAAATGCAAAAAAAAATCAACGTGAGTTAGAAATTGCTGCAACATCCTTAGTTTTGCGAACTTCAAAATTCTGAGCACACCGTTGGATTCGTGAAGAAAATCTCTTTCCGTAATGGTGCTGGATGAAGCAATACTCTCTTCTATTTCCTTGAAAACTTTACGAGTATTGCTTCAAAATCGCATAATTGATATCGAAAAATTCAAAAAAACCAACGTGAGTTTGCAACTGCTGTAACTTCCCCAGTTTTGCGAACCTGACAATTTTTCAGGCACCGTTGGATTCGTGACAAAAATCCCTTTCCGTAGAGGTGCTACATGAAGCGATACTGTTAAGGTTGCTATGGAAAACATAGCAAAAACCAATTTATTTTGGGCGTAAAAATTCAAAGTCGTTTTCAAGGCCAACAGCGCTGTAACTCCTTCATTTTTTCGAATTTCGAAAATTTTTAGGCATTCCGCAGTTCGAAATTCGAAGACGATTCGTAAAGTGAACAGAATTACTTGGAATTTCACATTTTATTTTTTTTGCATTTTTTTTAGGAAAGGCTAACCCCTTATGAAAATTTTAAATTTTTGATGCGAAAAAATTTTTCGAGTTGAGTATACAGTATTGAAGATAATCGCAAAAAACTCGCTTTAGTGCAACTCCTATGTTTTTCCTCCAAAAAACGAGCTCAAAATCGCATAATCAATATCCAAAAAATGCAAAAAAAAATCAACGTGAGTTAGAAATTGCTGCAACATCCTTAGTTTTGCGAACTTCAAAATTCTGAGCACACCGTTGGATTCGTGAAGAAAATCTCTTTCCGTAATGGTGCTGGATGAAGCAATACTCTCTTCTATTTCCTTGAAAACTTTACGAGTATTGCTTCAAAATCGCATAATTGATATCGAAAAATTCAAAAAAACCAACGTGAGTTTGCAACTGCTGTAACTTCCCCAGTTTTGCGAACCTGACAATTTTTCAGGCACCGTTGGATTCGTGACAAAAATCCCTTTCCGTAGAGGTGCTACATGAAGCGATACTGTTAAGGTTGCTATGGAAAACATAGCAAAAACCAATTTATTTCGGGCGTAAAAATTCAAAGTCGTTTTCAAGGCCAACAACGCTGTAACTCCTTAATTTTTTCGAATTTCGAAAATTTTTAGGCATTCCGCAGTTCGAAATTCGAAGACGATTCGAAAAGTGAACAGAATTACTTGGAATTTCACATTTTATTTTTTTTGCATTTTTTTAGGAAAGGCTAACCCCTAACCCCTTATGAAAATTTTCAATTTTTGATGCGAAAAAATTTTTCGAGTTGAGTATACAGTATTGAAGATAATCGCAAAAAACTCGCTTTAGTGCAACTCCTATGTTTTTCCTCCAAAAAACGAGCTCAAAATCGCATAATCAATATCCAAAAAATGCAAAAAAAAATCAACGTGAGTTAGAAATTGCTGCAACATCCTTAGTTTTGCGAACTTCAAAATTCTGAGCACACCGTTGGATTCGTGAAGAAAATCTCTTTCCGTAATGGTGCTGGATGAAGCAATACTCTCTTCTATTTCCTTGAAAACTTTACGAGTATTGCTTCAAAATCGCATAATTGATATCGAAAAATTCAAAAAAACCAACGTGAGTTTGCAACTGCTGTAACTTCCCCAGTTTTGCGAACCTGACAATTTTTCAGGCACCGTTGGATTCGTGACAAAAATCCCTTTCCGTAGAGGTGCTACATGAAGCGATACTGTTAAGGTTGCTATGGAAAACATAGCAAAAACCAATTTATTTCGGGCGTAAAAATTCAAAGTCGTTTTCAAGGCCAACAACGCTGTAACTCCTTAATTTTTTCGAATTTCGAAAATTTTTAGGCATTCCGCAGTTCGAAATTCGAAGACGATTCGAAAAGTGAACAGAATTACTTGGAATTTCACATTTTATTTTTTTTGCATTTTTTTAGGAAAGGCTAACCCCTTATGAAAATTTTCAATTTTTGATGCGAAAAAATTTTTCGAGTTGAGTATACAGTATTGAAGATAATCGCAAAAAACTCGCTTTAGTGCAACTCCTATGTTTTTCCTCCAAAAAACGAGCTCAAAATCGCATAATCAATATCCAAAAAATGCAAAAAAAAATCAACGTGAGTTAGAAATTGCTGCAACATCCTTAGTTTTGCGAACTTCAAAATTCTGAGCACACCGTTGGATTCGTGAAGAAAATCTCTTTCCGTAATGGTGCTGGATGAAGCAATACTCTCTTCTATTTCCTTGAAAACTTTACGAGTATTGCTTCAAAATCGCATAATTGATATCGAAAAATTCAAAAAAACCAACGTGAGTTTGCAACTGCTGTAACTTCCCCAGTTTTGCGAACCTGACAATTTTTCAGGCACCGTTGGATTCGTGACAAAAATCCCTTTCCGTAGAGGTGCTACATGAAGCGATACTGTTAAGGTTGCTATGGAAAACATAGCAAAAACCAATTTATTTCGGGCGTAAAAATTCAAAGTCGTTTTCAAGGCCAACAACGCTGTAACTCCTTAATTTTTTCGAATTTCGAAAATTTTTAGGCATTCCGCAGTTCGAAATTCGAAGACGATTCGAAAAGTGAACAGAATTACTTGGAATTTCACATTTTATTTTTTTTGCATTTTTTTAGGAAAGGCTAACCCCTTATGAAAATTTTCAATTTTTGATGCGAAAAAATTTTTCGAGTTGAGTATACAGTATTGAAGATAATCGCAAAAAAATCGCTTTAGTGCAACTCCTATGTTTTTCCTTCAAAAAACGAGCTCAAAATCGCATAATCAATATCCGAAAAATGCAAAAAAAATCAACGTGAGTTTGAAATTGCTGCAACATCCTTAGTTTTGCGAACTTCATAAGGCTTCGGTTTAACCAAGTTTATTGACGGCAGTCCTCTGGCCTTCACCGCCAAATCGTCCGCTCTCTCATTTCCTCTTACTCCGTTATGGCCGGACACACAAATGATGCGGATTTTGCCATCCTCAGAGAAGTCGTTAATCTCCTTCTTACACTGGAAGACTGTTCGCGACCTCACCGTCCTGGTTATTATTGCCCTTATGGCAATTTTACTGTCCGTAAGGATGTTCACAGTCGACATCCTCGCGTTAGCACCACACCACCTCACGCATTCCGTGATCCGTGGTCAGGCAGGCTGAAACAGATCTAAGTCCCTGATTTGTCAATGTAGACCCCCAGGCCCACTCTGTCCTCTAGCTTTGATCCATCCGTGTAACATGATGTTCCAGATGTCAATACTAGGGTTCCGTCAATCCAAGGCAGTGCCGCTGGCAGCAGTGCCTCGTTCATCCAGGTTTCCTTCCTTTCGCGATGGTATGAGCTGCTCCCATCGTCAATCCATTCTCCCATCGCCTTAAGTCTCACAGCCGCAGTGGCTGTCTCACACTTAATCTGTATGTCAATGGGTCAGATATCTAGAATAGTCTCCAGTGCCCTAGCGGGGGTGGTCCTCATAGCTCCGCCTATGTCAAGATAACATGTTCGCTGAACCTGATGCATGATTCTTATGTTGCACTTTTTCTCCCTAGCAGTCCACCAAAATCGGAGAATCGGTTAACAATTTAACTTTATTGCAATATTTCTCAAAATCGTACGAACATATATATGGGAGCTATATCTAAATCTGAACCGATTTCGACCAAACTTTAAAGATATTGTGGAAGCCGGCAAATATCTTTAAATAAATGCGCTTGCAGTGGCTCTAGGAGTGAAAATCGGGCGATATATATATATATATGAGAGCAATATCTAAATCTGAACCGATTTCCCTGAAATTCACCAAAAATGACGAGAGTCATAAGAAAATCCTTACTGCCAAATTCCGAGAGAATCGGTAAACAAATGAACATTTCATTGCGATATTATTGCAAATCGGACAAACGGCTTCGTCTCTAGGCCGAAAACTTGTCTGTACCAAATTTGAAGACGATCGGATGAAAACTGCAACCTGTAGACGAACAGACAGGCAGACGGACAGACAGACGGACAGACAGTCGGACAGACGGACAGACAGTCGGACAGACGGACAGACAGACGGACAGACAGTCGGACAGACAGACAGACCTAGCTTAGTCGAAGCAGAAAGTGATTCTGAGTCGATCGGTATACTTTATCAATGGGTCTATCGCTCTTCCTTCTGGCTGTTACAAACAAATGTACTAACTTATAATACCCTGTACCATAGTAGTGGTGTAAGGTATAAAGAAAAATTAACTGTTTGAGGGCTAATTAAGGGAATTCGATAGATTACATAGAGTCCCCTCACTGATTAGTATTTTTCCCTTATTTTCTTAAAAACTTATATGTTTCTATAACAAAAACCCATTTAGTATGCTTAAAGCAACTCCCTTCTTTTGAAGTTGAACGAAAAAAAAAGTAGAATGAGTTTTTGCTTTCATAAATTATGTTTGTTGTTCTAAATTAAGCCCAACCCCTTTTTGTTGCTAGCCGCATTTAGATGTGGACTACGCATGCCTCATAGTATCTTGCCACTTAATAAACTGCTTTAACAAGAGGCCTGCCAATTTGGCCTCCATCTCTGTTTTTTTCTTCTTCTGGTAATAGGAGTTTTGCATGGAACAAACATTGAAAGCCTTCCATAAATTCTTGCACATAAAAACCAAAATTTAATGGCGTTTTGCACGTTACATTTTGTTTTCGGCTCCAGGGTCTCCCCCCTAAACTTTCTGTGTGTTAAAACCTGCCAGAGCGCATTTTCTGCAGTCACATAATAGTTCTCTTTTTAGTTTTGCTGTAAATAGGTTTGTTTAATGTGAATGTGTGTGTATTTAGATTTATGGTACATTTATTTCTTATTTTGAGCCGAGTGTATGAAAGACCTCTGGTTTGAACAAAATGCTAGAAGAGCAAGCCTTGCAATGCAATGTAAAAACCTTATTCTCCCATTCAATCTCTCTCGCGCTCTCTCTCTCTCTCTTTCAATCCCCTTAGTGGCAAGTTGTTATGCTTTGCCAATACTAAGGCAAATTCTATTACAACTTTTCTCACCTCACCACAGCACACGTGTGGTGTTTGCATGTGGTAGATTATTTTGTATTTGATATTTACACATTCCGCTCTCACTTATTATGGCCATAATACCTAATCAATATTCACATAAAAAATTTATTTATAAATATCCATAACTTTCAAGTGCCGGTAAAAATTCATGTCTTGTTATTAATGATCAGTGGTTGCAAAACTAGTTTATACGTATGATCGGTCTTTGAGAAAAAATACAACTGAATATAAAAAGAAAAATACATAGAAAAATTTGAAAAATGTATGATTCAATGGTACCCAGTTTATGGAATGGTATGAGCTGTATAACTGCTGCTTAAGTCTACTGAAACTCGAACAAAACAAAAACGAAAAAAACCAATACGAAAAAAAAAAACAAGTAAAAGCGTGCTAAGTTCGGCCGGGTCGAATCTTGGGAACCCATCACCCATGAATTCAGCTAAAATATGGGAGATATATCTGGTTATTGACCGATTTGGACCGTACTTGGCACAGTTATTGGGAGTCATAACAGAACACCATGTACAAAATTTCAGCCAAATCGAATAAAAATTGCAGCTTCCAGGGGCTCAAGAAGTAAAATCGAAAGATCGGTTTATATAGGAGCTATATCAGGTTATACACAGATTTAAACCGTATTTGGAACAGTTGTTGGAAGTCAAAATAGAACACTATGTGCAAAATTTCAGCCAAATCGGACAATAATTGCGGCTACCAGGGGCTCAGGAAGTCAAATCGGGAGATTGTTTTACATGGGAGCTATATCAGGTTATAGACCGATTTGAACCGTATTTGGACCCGTTATTGGGAGTCATAATTGAATACTATGTGCAAAATTTCAGCTAAATCGGATAAAAATTGAGGCTTCCAGGGGCTCAAGAAGTCAAATCGGGAGATCGGTTTATATGGGAGCGATATCAGGTTCTTGACCAATTTGAACCGTATTTGGACCCGTTAATGGGAGTCGTAACTGAATATTATGTACAAAATTTCAGCTAAATCGAATAAAAATTGAGGCTTCCATGGGCTCAAGAAGTCAAATCGGGAGATCGGTTTATATGGGAGCTATATCAGGTTCTTGACCGATTTGGACAGTACTTGGCACAGTTGTTAGAGGTCATAGCAGAACACTATGTGCAAAATTTCAGTCAAATCAGACAAAAAAATTGTGGCTCCTATGGGCTCAAAAAATCAAAACGTAAGATTGGAAGCTATATCCAAATCTGAACCGATATGGGCTAAATTGAAAAAGGATGTCGAAGGGCTTAACACAATTCACTGTTCCAAATTTTATCAAAATCGGACAATAAATGCGCTTTTTAAGGGACCAAGACCTTAAATCAAGAGATCGGTCTATAAGGCAGCTATATACAAATCTCGACCGATCTGTGCCAAATTGAGGAAGGATGTCGAGGGGCCTAACACAACTCACTGTCCAAAATTTTGGCAAAATCGGATAATAAATGTGGCTTTTATGGGCCTAAGACCTTTAATCGGCGGATTGGTCTATATGGCAGTTATATCCAAATCTGGACCGATCTGGGTCAAATTGAAGAAGGATATTGAAGGGCCTAATACAACTCACTGTCCCAAATTTTGGCAAAATCGGTTAATAAATGTGGCTTTTATGGGCCTAAGACCTTTAATCGGCGGATTGGTCTATATGGCAGTTATATTCAAATCTGGACCGATCTGGGTCAAATTGAAGAAGGATATTGAAGGGCCTAATACAACTCACAGTCCCAAATTTTGGCAAAATCGGTTAATAAATGTGGCTTTTATGGGCCTAAGACCTTTAATCGGCAGATCGGTCTATATGGCAGCTATATCCAAATCTGGAATGATCTGGGCTAAATTGAGGAAGGATGTCGAGGGGCCTAACACAACTCACTGTCCCAAATTTAGGCTAAATCGGACAATAAATGTAGCTTTTATGGGCACAAAACCTTAAAGCAAGAGATCGGTCTATATGACAGCTATATCTAAATCTTGACTGATCTGAGCCATGTTGCAGAATAATGTCGAGGGGTCTAACTTAATTCACTGTCCCAAATTTCAGCGACATCGGCCAACAAATGTGGCTTTTATGGGCCTAAGACCTTTAATCGGCGGATCGGTCTATATGGGAGCTATATTCAAATCTGGACCGATCTGGGCCAAATTGAAGAAGGATGTCGAATGCCCTAAGGCATTTGACTGTCCCAAATTTCGGCTAAATCGGATAATAAATGTGGCTTTTATGGGCACAAAACCTTAAATCGAGAGATCGGTCTATATGGCAGCTATATCTAAATCTTGACTAATCTGAGCCATATTGCAGAATAATGTCGAGGGGTCTAACTTAATTCACTGTCCCAAATTTCAGCGATATCGGACAACAAATGTGGCTTTTATGGGACCAAGACCTTAAATCGTGAGATCGATCTATATGGCAGCTATATCCAAATCTAGACCGATCTGGGCCAAATTGAAGAAGGATGTCGAATGTCCTAAGGCATTTGACTGTCCCAAATTTCGGCTAAATCGGATAATAAATGTGGCACAAAACCTTAAATCGAGAGATCGGTCTATATGGCAGCTATATCTAAATCTTGACTAATCTGAGCCATATTGCAGAATAATGTCGAGGGGTCTAACTTAATTCACTGTCCCAAATTTCAGCGATATCGGACAACAAATGAGCCTTTTAAGCCCTAAATTGTCCCAATCTGTCTTAACCCTTTGAGGACGAATGGGACATATATGTGGCATTTTTTTTTTTTGAAAAATGAGCTGTTTGTCCTTTTGGGGGTCTTTTGCGGCTTTGTGGCGGCTGCCCAGCCAATTGGGGCGAAATATTTTCATCAGATTCGTAATCTACTCCGAAATACCTATAATCTAATGCCCATATAGTCCCAATCGGTCAACATGTCCATTTAAGGGGGTTTTGGGCGTGGCTTTCCCCTTGACTGCTAGTTCGATAATAAAACCATTCTTCCTCGTTTCAACTACGGGATCATAATCTGCAACGCATGCTCTAGTAGATATGTACATCGGCAACGGAAATCATGGAATTTTATCCTGGCCGCCCTCTTATAGCCGCGTTGGTGAATTAACTGCTTATTTATTTTCACCAAACTTACAACTGTAGATCGCTATCCGCCTATCGCTGACCACAATACTATGGTGAGATGGGCCCCAGCAAAATTGTAACCATATTTAACTGAAATTTTTATTTTCACAACAACTTCGAGCTTAAGAGGATATCCGCACCTGTGGGTGATATCCGCACATTGGGTTATCTTAGAAACTGTTCCCCTCAAAAACAGCCACAATATGCAAAAGTTCATGCGAATTTTTTTCCATCTGTCACTTGGAATGGAAATTGTCCCATGAATTGTGTGTGAAAATTTTAAAATAATGCAGATAATGTATAAAAATAAAATAAAAAAATCTATAAATCTATACTTTTTATCACTATCTAATCTTATCGCATGTGACAAATAATACAAATAAATTACAACAAGTCTAACACGACTTTCAATACAAGGGAAACCGAGTTCCGAACACATGGCCAATGCAAAATAAAATTTGAATTTTAAATTAAAAAAAAAAAACCAATAAACAAAAGCGAAAACCAAATTAAAAAGCAAAAGGGGAGAGCGGGGGAAAACAATCGCCTATAAATAGAAAACTCTCAAGCATCGATAGCTCAATAAGCCAGCTTCTTAAAATAAGGCCTTACAGCGGATTGTGGGTTGCCATCAAAATGAGTCATCTCTAGTTATACTTTATTTCCTCCCAACATTGTTGTATGCCCTGTGTGTTTTAAGCACATTGAGGGCTTGATCTGTGGTCAAGATCACAAAGTGATCACACAAATTACTTAACTTCCTTTTATTTTCTTTGTTTGCATCTCCTTGTGGCTTTCATCTTCATTTGACATAAAGTTGCAATCCAGATGTGCCGCGCCACCTTTCCTTTCCCTTCCTACACAGTGGAGAACTCTTGGCGGCTTGTTTTGGCCACATCTTCCTGCTGCCATAAATAAAGTCTCTGCGAAAATTGAACAACAGACAAATTGATCCACTCGAAAATGCATTAAATAAAACGCAACGCGCTTTGCCAGCAGCAGGCAAAATACAAAATCCAAAAAGAAAAAGAAAAGACAAATGCCAAGCCACAAAGCCAATGCGGCAAAATACAAACGTTTCACTTTGAACCAGTCCGCTGGTGTCCAGGCAATGTTTCGTTTGTCTTTCTTTGTCTGCACTACCAACGAGTTTATTTAAGGGTTTGTATGGGGAAATGTGCAAAGATCTTGTAACGTGTTGGCCTAATAGACTTCAAAGCAGAGAGGTGGTATGGATATTTTATATATTTTTAATAAGAGATCCCACTTTTAATCGCCATACACCTTTCATTCGTGTCCTATATTGAACCGCTTGATTTTCATATACTATTTGGTAGGGGCTTTTGGGGGCGAGGCGCTCCTTTCACACTTGTAGCCCATTTCTTATGTAAGAATCATACAGTACTCCCTAGCAGCTTTCATTTGATACCCATATTGCCTCAATTGATAAACATGTCCGTTTGGGAGGGGCGTTCCCCCTAGTTGCTTTACTTCGATTTGTCTGCGTGACCGTTTGGGGTTTTTTTGAGAAACATGCAGATAAATTTTTGTATCAGAATCGTATTCTACTTCCAAGCTGCTTTCATTCGCTACCTCTTTTGTCCCAATAGGTCCATATATCCATTTCGGGAGTTTTGGGATGGAGAGTTCCCTCATGCTGCTTGACCCCGACTTGTCAACATGTTCGTTTAGGGCTTTTGAGACACTTCCAGTACTTTTTTACATCAGACTCATACTTTACTCCCAATTAGCTTTTATTTGATACCAAAATTACCCCAGAGCGTTTTCCCTGGTTGCTTCACCACGATTTCTACATGCCCTTTTAAAGCTTTTTTGGGGATTGTGCGGTCCCCAGACTCTTGGAGCAAAATGTTTATATCAGAATCGTACTCTAATTCCAATCTTCTTTGATTTGATTTTTACATTGTCCCAATCGATCAACATGTCTGTTTGGGGGTTTCGGGATAGGGCGTTCCCTTTGGCTGTTTCACCCCCCGTTTGGGGGTTTTTGAGATACTTGTAGCACTTTTTTTAGATCAGTCTCTTACTTTACTCCCAAGCAGCTTTTATTTGATACCCATATTGACCCAGAGCATAACCCCTGGTTGCTTCACCTCAATTTGTCTACTTCCACTTTAAAGTTTTTTTTTTTGGGAAGGTGCAATGACCAGAGTTTAGGAGCTAAAATTTTCTTTTGGAATCTTTCTATACTTCCAAGTAGCTTTCATTTGATATCTATATTGTCCCACCGGTCAACATGTCCGTTTAGGTGGGGCGTTCCCCCTAGTTTCTTTACCTTGATTTGCCTCTCGTTCTCTACTCCTAAGTAGCTTCAATTTGATACCTATATTGTCCCAATAGGTCAATATGTCCGTTTGGGTGGGGCGTTCCCCCTAGTTTCTTTACCTTGATTTGCCTACATGCCAGTTTAGGGCTTTTTTGAGAAACTTGAAGTGAAATTTGAATATCAAAATCGTTCTCCACTTCCAAGTAACTTTCATTTGATACCTATATTGTGCCAATCGGTCAACATGTCCGTTTACGTGGGGCGTTCCCCCTAGTTTCTTTACCTCGATTTGGCAACATGCATGTTTAGGGTTTTTTTTGAGAAACTTGGAGCGGAATTTGTATATTAAAATCGTTCTCTACTCCCAAATAGCTTTCATTGGATACCTATGATCCCAATTAATCAATATGCCCCTTTGAGAGGGGCGTTTCCCTTGGTTGCTTTATCTCGATTTCCCTACATGTCAGTTTAGGTTTTTTTAAAAACTTGGAGCCATATTGGTATATCAGAAGCATGCTATACTCCTACGTAGCTTTAATTTGTAACCTATATTGTTCCAATCGGTCAACATGTCCGTTTGGGTGGGGCGTTCCCCTTAGTTTCTTTACCTTGATTTGCTTACATGCCAGTTTAGGGCTTTTTGAGAAACTTGAAGTGAAATTTGAATATCAAAATCGTTCTCTACTTCCAAGTAACTTTCATTTGATACCTATATTGTCCCAATCGGTCAACATGTCCGTTTGGGTGGGGCGTTCCCCCTAGTATCTTTACCTTAATTTGCCTATATGCCAGTTTAGGGCTTTTTGAGAAACTTGAAGTGAAATTTGAATATCAAAATCGTTCTCTACTTCCAAGTAGCTTTCATTTGATACCTATATTGTCCCAATCGGTCAACATGTCTGTTTGGGAGGGGCGTTCATCCTAGTTGCTTTACCTTGATTAACCTACATGCCAGTTTAGGGCTTTTTGAGAAACTTGGAGTGGAATTTGTATATCAAAATCGTTCTCTACATCGAAGAATCTCTCATTTGATACCTATATTGCCCCAATCGGTCAACATGTCCGTTTGGGAGAAGCGTTCCACCTAGATTTTTTACCTTGATTTACCTACATACACGCTTTGGGTTTTTTTGAGACACATAGCGCAAAATATTTATTTCAGAATTGTACTCTTCTCTCAAGTAGCTTTCATTTGATACCTATACATTTACTTCGATTTGCCTACATACCCGTTTAGGAGTTTTTTGAGACACTTGTAGAATTTTTTTTAGATCAAATCGTTTTTTACTCCCATGTAGCTATCATTTTATGCCTATATTGTCCCAGACAATCAACATGTCCGTTTGAAAGGGGCGTTCCCCGTTGATGCTTTACCTTGATTTGCCTACATGCCCGTTTATGTTTGTTTGAGATACATAGAAGAAAAGTTTTTACATCGGAATCTTACTCTACTCCCAAGTAACATTCATTCGATACCTTTATTGACCCAATCGGTCAACTTGTGCGTTTTGGGATTTTGGGAGAGGCCTTCCGACTGAAATTGCCTAAATTACCCTTTAGGGTTGTTTGGGTGCGGTTGCATTTCTATATCAAAACCATGCTCTATTCCAAGGTAGCTTCCATTTGACACCCATAATATCCCAGTCAGTGAACATGTTTGTTCGGGGGCTTTGGGTGGGGCGTTCCCCTTGGTCGCTTGACTCCAAATTTTTCGTGTTTATGGGTTTACATAAGATAATAAATTTCTCTTAAATCGGTGACCCCAAATCCAATATTTAGTCCCAACTGAGATAGAGGATCTGATCTCTGATCCTTCGCCCTAAAATAAGTGAGGACGTCACTACCTTGAAAAACTGGGCTATATCGCCTTGTTCACCCTATAACCCGTATTATCAGTTCACGCTTTTTTGCGAAACCATGGTAAAACGCATCTATTTTACCAAGAAGCTTGTACGGCGATAGGTTCATTGATTCAATACCAGTTAGTAGCAATCCTAGGATAGCTGGTTTATCATCCGCTTCTTTCCCAGCCATCGCTAAAGGTGTCGAAATTACATATCCTGAAGTCATAGCCTTTAATTATCCACATATACCGTGTTAGTAAGATTGGGCAGACGCATCGAGGTTGCCCCCGAACCCTTAAAATCGGAAGGGCCCCCTGTCTGAGAGACGTTAAACCCTTTCAAAAGTGAATATGACGCCCTTAATAAAGACTTGTGCTCTGGTTGCCTCATCCAACTTTGACCCATCCGTCGGATGACGTTAGTTCAGAACTCTCTCACCTGGAGGGATAGGGATGCCTAATAGCTTTTCTATGACTTTGCATCTGCTATTTCTCTTGGCATCTCCTATTTCCGACCTTATATGACCCGACGCCAGAACCTGCATAATGATAGTCCGCATATACCTTGATAGACCAATCAGGCAGCTGCTCCCTGCTCACCTTGACGATTACGAAAACCTCCGTCTGATAGACGCTACATATATCCGTACTGAAGAGTACATGACTTCCTAATCCCTAGGAATTCAATGAAGACTTCTGCTTCGGGTTCCCTATCCAACTTTAAGCCATTCGTATGTACAGAAGGTCCGGGAAAGGTGTGATGCCTATAAGTTAGAACTCTGTTTCTATTGAAACGAAGTTTATCCTACAAATAAAGAAGGACCTCCTGCAAGAACTTTGTGAACACCATTGTCCCGTTCCTCCATGTAACTTTGTCCCGAACATATATACAGATGGTCCGGAGGAAGGCTGGATGCCTTCAGCCCCGACGTCCTATCAGCCAGCAAAGACTCTCCTACACCGCTCATACCCTATTACCGCTCTGCATCCTTTGTCATCAACAGAATGGAAAATTGTCAAAATTATGAGGAATGCCAGATTCCAAACCCCCTTAGTCTAAGCTAAGGTCTTTGTTATCGCACACCTTAAGTAAAGATGCAAGGATATTTAGCGCCTCGGAGACGATTCGCGCCTAGGTGCCATTCATTCCATATTCGGACCTCTGTATAAATAGAATATTCAAGGAAAGGCGGGATTTCTCCAGACCAGATCTTTCTCTTCGTGAAAACTACGTTCAATTGTGTCTAATGGCGTTCAGTTCTGCTTCTGTCCGTGGGCGATTATTGTCGGCTTTATATCAGGAATGGCATTTGGCGCATCAAAGAAGACACCAGTCCTGGCACACTCATCAACATTTGACCCGTATACGAAAGGTTCAGGAAAAGACCACTAGCCTTGAACTCATTCTGTAAGAAAACGACGACTATTTCGCCAACAAAGAAGGAGCTCTCTGTTACGTAGTCTATAGTGCCACATATATCTCGCTTCGGGGTTTTATCCTCAGCCCTAATAGGATGGAAGAGTACCCAAAGTTGGAGGTTAGACCGAAAAAAGCTTTTAGCGAAAGAAACAGGACTCTCCCCCCCCCCCCCCCCCCCCCCCCCTTGCCTAATCTAGGCACTTGACCCATTCGTATATATAGATAATCGAGTAAAAGACACAAAACATTCCTCTTCAGGAAAACGACGCTCAGTACATCAATCAAGAAAAAGGATTTTCTTAAGGTATAGTCTATCGCCCTGTAAATAACCTGCTACCGCCTGTTGTAATGTTCGAGGAAAGTGGACTCCCTCAGTCTAAGGCCAATCTCTGTCGCCAGACCTAATGTAAAAATGCAAAGAGTAGTAGATCGAAAATGACGCTATGCACTTCCCTAAGGACGCTACTGTTTAACTTCTAAGATCAGCATCTCTGTGTTACTCCATACCTTATCGAATATGCTGCAGAGCCCACAACTACCGAGAGTCTTATGCCAATCCAGACATACATAGATAAAAATCGGTAGAACTATTGCTGTAAACATCCAGTACACAGTCCCTGACCAAAGCCCTCAATCCCTGCCTATCGAGTTGTGGAGGTAGTAAAGCGCATTCATTCCATTTGTGACCCCTTTTGTCCTCGTTCCTTTTTTAAGTCCGTCCAGTTTGATCAAGAACTATGTTAAGGTACTAAGCCTCTTTGACGATGGTAATCTGGTAACTGATACAGATAGTGTTCTTCCTAAATGGAGAGTAGAGTTAAGTAAAACGCATTCAGTCCATTTGTGACCACTTTTGTCGTTGTTCCTTTTGTAATTCCGTACAGTTTGGTCAAGAACTATGTTGAGGTACTTGGTCTCTTTGACGATGGTAATCTGGTAACTGATACAGATAGTGTTCTGAGTAAATGGAGACTAGAGTTTTACCTATCCTATTGAGTTGCGACAGAAACAGACCACTTTCAGTCTCATTTTGACACTATCCTCGACTTTACTTCTACGGTTCAGTCTCTGGCCAGGAACTACTCACAATTACTTAACCTGTGGAAGGATTGTCATATGTTAATCTGGTAACATATACCGAAAGTCTTCTGCGTATATGGAGAGAACACAGTTTACGAGACACAAGCATTTTTAAGTTTAAAATTAAGAAAATTTTCAAAAACTATCTAACTATGAGTTTTTGCCTTACTTGATAAAAATTTTCAAATATTCTGTGTGGTGAGTCCTCAAATAATCACCCATTCCTAGTTTGGGCACTTATCTAGGGAGATACACGCATTTTAAGTTCCTATTGAATTGCTAGTTTAGTCTAACACCGGTATTCACAAAACTTAATGCAGCTTTAAAGTGGGTTTATTTCACAGTTCTATAAAGGACATCTTTCAAATAAATCTACTTTAAAACTTCATTAGATTTTGTGAATATAGGCTAAAACGATTGGACAAATTCACATCGTCTGGCTTTGGAATCTTAAATCATGTCTTGTCTACCTAAGTAATAATTAAGTTCATTTAGGAGATACAAGCATTTTTAAGTTAAAATAAATTTTTTTTTTTCAAAAATTTAAACTTTTGTAAAATTTAATAAGAATTTTCAATATTTTATGTGGTCAATTCATAAATTATTGTCCATATCTTAATAAAAAACCCATCTAGGGGGCTACAAGCATTTTAAGTTTGCAAAAATATCCTAGTAGAGAATGTTACTGGTTTTATTTATTAGCTGTAGTCTGGGTAGGAAGTCTCTAGTAACGAAAAGATTTTCATTCTAGCCATTCTTTTCAATTTTTAACCCTACCCCCCCTAACTATTTTTATAACTCTACCACACTGCCTACCAATACTGTTCACTAATGACAGCTACTCCCCATATTCAGCTATACAAACAAATATCTCAGTGCTGCCTACTGCACTTTATGACTACTCCCATAAATTTCATAAATGAATGGCTGAGTGGGGAGATTTAGAGAGAGAGATAGAGTGAGAGCGAGTATAAAAGAGATCATACCATACCACTATGATTATGGCGGCTCATGATTAAGTCACTAAGGGGAAACCATCCGATACAAATAATGCCAAAGATCAGTGTAAAGATCGTTATGTGATTGATGGACTAACTGCATACTTATTTTTCAAAGAATCAACGAACAAGAAATTCTTCTGACAACCTTGTAAAGGCAACATACTTGATGACGCCTTATTTTTCTTGCGGTTGAGGCTAGATCGTTTTTTTTTTTAATTTTCCTGCTTGTGCGGAAAAGTCATAATGTTTATGGGTATCATGATTATTTGAGCGCTTCTTATGGTTTGCTTGGATTTATTTTGGTTTTATTCATTTCCTTGATGAGTTGTTTTAACCACTTAAAATATTATGAAGTTATTTCCTTTAACACTTGAGTGTTTATGTAAAATATTATGATGTACCACAATGGGTAAATGACAGACTGTTGGCCGTAGACAGTGCATACTTAGGCTACTTGAAATATCCTTTTTATTTAAATTCCAGTGTCGGAAATGTATGGAGATATTTTGTCATGTGTTTTCCTACATTCTTTTTGAGAGGTTTTTTGTGCTAGTTTTGCAGTTCTCTGTATGAAAGTGTTGCCAGTTTTTTATATGAAAGTGTTGCCAATGTTGCTCGATCTGAATTGCAACATTGGCAACAGTCTCAATAGAACATATTGTGTATGTTCACAGAAGAGATGGAATCGATCTTTGAACGGAGATCGAAATTAAACCGATCACCGATAAATTCTCCACGATCCTCCCGGCCCAGTGTCGAGAAGGAAAAGGAAGTAAGAAGTATGGCGTTAGACTGTACCCCAGCATGGAATAAAGCAGAGGCATGCAATTACAACCAGTTCTCCTAGCGAAGAGTTCATCTCGAAAATGCAACTCTCATAGACGACATCCTGGTGAAGACCAAGAGATCGGTTAAATATCTAGGGATACGACTAGACACAAAGCTGACCTATGCAGAGCGAACGAGGGAAGCGACATCAAAGGCCGCTAGGAGAACGGCGCATGTCAACTGATAGCTAACATAGGTGGGCCTTTCCCGAGCAGGCGCAGACTCTTAATAATGAGATACAATAACAGGGAAGGAAATATACATCCAGACACTGCAGACAATATGCCGAGCAAAATCCCTACTCTCGGTACAGAGGACGACGGCTCTTGGGGTTATATCATACTACCGAACAGTGGCTGAGCCCGCAGCCCTCTGTGGGAAGGAAATATGCATCCAGACACTGCAGACAGCATGCCGAACAAAATCCCTGTTCTCGGTACAAAGGACAACGGCTCTTAGGGTTATATCATCCTACCGAACAGTGGCGGAGCCCGCAGTCCTTGTAATAGCTGGAATCGTTCCGGTGGACCTACAGGCGATGGAGCGCGCCAGGATCTATACCGCAAAGTGTAACGCCCAGAGAGGATAGGGTGAGATTCAAACGTATCATAAACGGGCCATACGAGAGGAGACTATGGAGAGATGACAAAAAAGGCAGACGAATGAGAATCGGGCCAGTTGGACGCGACGACTAATATCCGATGTACAGATGTGGACAGATAGAAAGCACGGCAACGTCAACTATTGGGTTGCCCAAAAAGTAATTGCGGATTTTTTAAAAGAAAGTAAATGCATTTTTAATAAAACTAAGAATGAACTTAATCAAATATATTGGGTTGCCCAAAAAGAAATTGCGGATTTTTCATATAGGCGGCGTTGACAAATTTTTTCACAGCTTGTGACTCTGTATGTGCATTCTTTCTTCTGTCAGTTATCAGCTGTTACTTTTAGCTTGCTTTAGAAAAAAAAGTGTAAAAAAAGTATTTTTGATTAAAGTTCATTCTAAGTTTTATTAAAAATGCATTTACTTTCTTTTCAAAAATCCGCAATTACTTTTTGGGCAACCCAATACTTTTTTTACACTTTTTTTCTAAAGCAAGCTAAAAGTAACAGCTGATAACTGACAGAAGAAAGAATGCAATTACAGAGACACAAGCTGTGAAAAAATTTGTCAACGACGGCTATGTGAAAAATTCGCAATTACTTTTTGGGCAACCCAAAATTACGTCGCACAGATATTGACTGGCCATGGTTATTTCCGGAAACACCTGCATAAAATGGACAAACGATGCTCTAGCTGGTGCATTTAGAAGGAGCTAACAATTGCAGACGATGTGGAACAAACATTCTTCCACTGCGAGCGCTGGGTTCAAATGAAACAGCGATTGGCGACGTTTCGCCTGGGTCAATAGTCCAGAGGATGCTGACAAGACAAGAAGAACTGGAAGGCCGTGAAGAGATACGCCGAACAATTACTGCGCAGGAAGAAAATAGACCTGGACGCAGCGTCGTAGAGTATGAATGAGGAGATTTGGACGTAGACACAACTTGTGGACATTAACATATACACAATCTTACATAAGAGCTACCTTCTGGTCAGTAATCTGTCTCTGTAGGAAAAGAACTGCCCCAAGACTCAGCAAGGCCGGGGGACAGAAGGTAGGCACTTCCAGAAGAGATAGATCCATGAGGAGGATCGTTAAAATCTCGAAGTAATACGAAACTGGTTCTGAGGTGGAATTATTCTCCAGAGGTGACACGGGGTGGGTTTTTAGCCCGTACCATTGATAACGGAGTCCGGCATTAGGCGAGAGATGTACTCTTCAAATGCACAAAGCATGGAATATTTTGTCAAAAAATATTTTTGAAGAAAATTATGTCAAAATAATATTTTTATAGAAAAATGTTGTCAAAAAAAAATTTTTATAGAAAATTATGTCAAAATATTATTTTTATAGAAAATTTTGTGAAAATTTTATTTTTATAGAAAATTTTGTAAAAATTTTTTTTTTATAGAAAATTTTGTCAAAATTTTTTTTTTATAGAAAATTTTGTCAAAATTTTATTTTTATAGAAAAATTTTGTCAAAATTTCATTTTTATAGAAAATTTTGTCAAAATTTTATTACGATAGAAAATTTAATTTTATAGAAAATTTTGTTAAAATTTTATGTTTATAGAAAATTTTGTTAAAATTTTATTTTTATAGAAAATTTTGTAAAAATTTTATTTTTATAGAAAATTTTGTCAAAATTTTATTTTTATAGAAAATTTTGTCAAAATTTTATTTTTATAGAAAATTTTGTCAAAATTTTATTTTTATAGAAAATTTTGTCAAAATTTTATTTTTATAGAAAATTTTGTAAAAATTTTATTTTTATAGAATATTTTGTAAAAATTGTATTTTTATAGAAAATTTTGTCAAAATTTTAGTTTTATAGAAAGTTTTGTCAAAATTTTTTTTTATAGAAAATATTGTCAAAATTTAATTTTTATAGAAAATTTTTTCAAAGTTTTATTTTTATAGAAAATTTTGTCAAGATTTTTTTGTAGAAAATTTTGAAAATATTTAAACTTGACAGAAAATTTTGTCAAAATTTTATTTTTAAAGGAAACTCTGTTAAAGTTTTTTTTTGCAGAAAATTTTGAAAATATTTTAATTTGACAGAAAATTTTGTCAAAATTTTATTTTTATAAAAAATTTTCTCAAAATTTTATTTTTATAGAAAATTTTGTCAAAATTTTATTTTAATAGAAATTTTGTCAAAATTTTATTTTTATAGAAAATTTTGTCAAAATTTTATTTTTATAGAAAATTTAATTTTATAGAAAATTTTGTTAAAATCCCATCCCATCCAGACTAGCAAAAAAAAGTTCTTTCGATCTCCACAAAAGGATCAAATAGGACCACATTTGTACGTAGCTGCAAAATAGACTGATTTCCCCTTTTTGTATTCTTACTAGACCCATAGTCAGCCTTGTCGAATGTGGTTTAGAGCAGACCATGTTTGGTCAATCAACAAAATTTAGAACCCTTTGAGGACACCGTGGTTCATATTTTTTTCATATTTAGTCATACCATAGCAAAAAAAATCAACATTTGCTAACAAAGCGCCAATATAGCCTGCATTCCTCACAAAAAAAAACAACCTCTGATGGTGACAAATTATTATTGAATGTGTGTTACCCTTAACATTTTTCTCAACTCCTCAGAGTTCAAATTTAAATTGATTTTTTATTGTTGTCCATTTAATTTGTTTTATGAATATCTCAAAAAAGCCTTTTGCCATCTCTAGGCCTTTTATATGTTCGTCCATCTGTTGGACATGGCCTTTTTATATGGGGCAGCTTCGGTTTAAGCAGAACCTTTGGTTGACAATCCTTTTAGTGGTGGCACTTAAGGTCCCCCCCTCCTTCCCCTATGCCACTTTCATTCTACTCATCTTTTAACATGCTTAATGAAGATTGGCTTGGACCTGCTTCTTCTTCTTCTTCTACTTCTGCTGCTACTTTGTCTTAGGTTGTTTTCTTTTTCGATCACCTTTATTGGGTTAATGACAAGATTTTTGTTTTGAATTAATGTTGCCGAAAAATGTCATTGATGTCTGCCGCTTAACTTTGGTTTGGAGAGCCCCATTTGCTGAAACGGGTTTTTGAGGCTGCAGCATCAGGGTTGGGGAGGAGGGTGAAACCAAAATAAAAATCTAAAAGAGATTTCCTTTGATATCGAAACTGAAGTGGCGTTTATAAATGTGTGATCAAATTGCCGCGATTTGATCTTTGATTTTTTTCTCTTGTGATATGGTCAGAAAAGGATTTTTTCAGACTCGCTGGTGGAGAGTCTTTTTTTTTGAAAGCCAAATGAAAAAATGTGTTACAGATTTTTAGAATTTTTTCTTTAAGATATTTGCATTTAATATTGGTTAAGGAAGAGAGAGAGAGAGAGTGAGGTAAAGTTCCTCATCTGAGTATTGATATGAGGATTATGTATGGAAATTTTGTTTGACATAAGATCAAATAGAATTAACCGCATGTTTAGTCCTTCCCTTTTAAGACATTGGAGGTGATATGAGTTGTGACAACTGCCGTCGGCATTTTTTCTTTTTCAATATTTGTCAGTTTTCATCATAATTGGATGGGTTTATAAAATTTTTAACATGGATTTTTTTTGCCAAAAATTCTTGAGGAGTCATATGGAAGAGGAACCTCCATAAGCCTATAAGTATGAGGCAAAAAAGAATTTCATATAACTCTAAAAAGTCTTGAGGCACAAAATCCAGACTTATCCAATCATTGCTACTAGTACTACTACTACCAAACTTCCCATGAACATTCCAAACAGGGGATACCTCTCTCATATAAATGAGTGCAGTCCGAATAAAGTTTAAGCTCAATGATAAAGGGCCACCTTTTTATGCCGAGCCGGAACGACGTGACGTAGAGCGACACCAATTGGTAGAGAAGTTTTTATATGGCAGGGAAAGATCCCTAAAAATTTCCTGATGTTCACTCCGGGATTTGAACCCAAGCGTTCAGCGTCATAGGCGGACATGCTTACCTTTGCGCCACGGTTACCTTAGATCATTACTACTTCCGGGAATATGAAGAAGATGCATGTTCTTCCTACATGTTAAAGACCACACAGAACAAAATTTTTCCACTTCGATCATTGGGTAGGGAGACGCAAAGAACTGTAGGTCACAATTTGTGAAATTTTACCTGTAACCGTAGTCCAGACTATGATAAAGAATGAGATGAACTGGGAGACGGTGATGACTGACTGACACACCAAACAAGTTTTGAGTAGGTCTGGATGTAGACACGATTTAGTTGATATGGATGAACTTTAGATATGGGCTCCATCTCGAAATATAGTGAAGGCGGTTCTAAGGTGGAACTAATCCCTCGAGGTGATACATGGTAGGTTTTTGGCCGGTACCGTTATTGCTAATAGAGGCCGTTGTACGGCGAGAGACCCACTCGTAAAGCATGTTCCCCTCTTGACATGCAGAAAAAGTAATCTCTTGAAATATTGTGCATTTTTCGGGGGCACCACTAATAGCTTGGCTAATGAAAGCCTGACGAGTATATCAGAAACAAGTAAAAGCGGCTTAGTTCCGCAGGGCCGAATCTTATATAATCTCCATCATGGACCGCGGACAATAAATGCGCATTTTATGGCCCCAAAACCTTAAATAGAGAGACCGGTCTATATGGCAGCTATATTCAAATCTAAACCGATCTGGGCCAAATTGCAGAAAGCTGATGAAGTGCCTAAGATAACTCACTGTCCCAAATTTTGGCGACTTCGGACAATAAATGCGCATTTTATGGCCCCAAAACCTTAAATCGAGAGATCGGTCTATACGGCAGCTATATCCAAATTTGGACCGATTAGAAACAAATTGAAGAAATATGTCGAAGGGCCTAATACAACTCAATGTCCCAAATTTCGGCGACATCGGACAATAAATGCGCATTTTATGGCACCAAAACCTTAAATCGAGAGACCGGTCTATATGGCAGCTATATTCAAATCTAAACCGATCTGGGCCAAATTGCAGAAAGTGGATGAATTGCCTAAGACAACTCACTGTCCCAAATTTTGGCGACTTCGGACAATAAATGCGTCTTTTTGGCCTTAAATCGAGAGATCAGTCTATATGGCAGCTATATCCAAATATGGACCGATCTTAGCCAAGTTGAAGCAGAATGCCGAAGTGCCTATCACAACCCACTGTCCCAAAATTTCGGCGAAATCTGACAATAAATGCGCCTTTTATGGCCCCAAAACCTTAAATCAAGAGATCAGTCTATATGGAAGCTATATCCAAATATATACCGATCTAAGCCAATTTGAAGCAGAATGCCTAACACAACTCACTGTCCCAAATTTCGGCGAAATTGGACAATAAATGCGCCTTTTATGGCCCCAAAACCTTTAATCGAGATATCGGTCTATATGGCAGCTATATCCAAATCTGAACCGATCTGGGCCAAATTGAAGAAACTTGTTGAAGAGCCTAACGCAACTCACTGTCCCAAATTTCGGTGATATCGGACAATAAATGCGCCTTTTATGGCCCCAAAACCTTTAGTCCAAAGATCGGTCTATATGGCAGCTATATCCAAATTTGGACCGATCTGAAACAAATTGAAGAAATATGTCGAAGGGCCCAACCCAACACACTGTCCCAAATTTCGGCGACATCGGACAATAAATGCGCCTTTTATGGGCCTAAAACCTTAAGCCGAGAGATTGGTCTATATGGCAGCTATATCCAAATCTGAACCGATCTGGGCCAAATTGAAGAAAGTTGTTGAAGAGCCCAACCCAACTCACTGTCCCAAATTTCGGCGATATCGGACAATAAATGCACCTTTTATGGCCCCAAAACAATAAATCTAGAGATCGGTCTAAATGGCAGCTATATCCAAATTTGGACCGATCTGAAACAAATTGAAGAAATATGTCGAAGGGCCTAATACAACTCACAGTCCCAAATTTTGGCGACTTCGGACAATAAATGCGTCTTTTATGGCCCCAAAGCCTTAAATCGAGAGATCAGTCTATATGGCAGCTATATCCAAATATGGACCGATCTTAGCCAAGTTGAAGCAGAATGCCGAAGTGCCTATCACAACCCACTGTCCCAAAATTTCGGCGAAATCTGACAATAAATGCGCCTTTTATGGCCCCAAAACCTTAAATCAAGAGATCAGTCTATATGGAAGCTATATCCAAATATAGACCGATCTGAGCCAATTTGAAGCAGAATGCCGAAGTGCCTAACACAACTCACTGTCCCAAATTTCGGCGAAATTGGACAATAAATGCGCCTTTTATGGCCCCAAAACCTTTAATCGAGATATCGGTCTATATGGCAGCTATATCCAAATCTGAACCGATCTGGGCCAAATTGAAGAAACTTGTTGAAGAGCCTAACGCAACTCACTGTCCCAAATTTCGGTGATATCGGACAATAAATGCGCCTTTTATGGCCCCAAAACCTTTAATCCAAAGATCGGTCTATATGGCAGCTATATCCAAATTTGGACCGATCTGAAACAAATTGAAGAAATATGTCGAAGGGCCCAACCCAACACACTGTCAAAATTTCGGCGACATCCGACAATAAATGCGCCTTTTATGGCCCCAAAGCCTTAAATCGAGAGATCGGTCTATATGACAGCTATATCTAAATCTGAACCGATCTTAGCCAAGTTGAAGCAGAATGCCGAAGTGCCTATCACAACCCACTGTCCCAAATTTCGGCGAAATCTGACAATAAATGCGCCTTTTATGGCCCCAAAACCTTAAATCAAGAGATCAGTCTATATGGAAGCTATATCCAAATATAGACCGATCTGAGCCAATTTGAAGCAGAATGCCGAAGTGCCTAACACAACTCACTGTCCCAAATTTCGGCGAAATCGGACAATAAATGCGCCTTTTATGGGCTCAACACTTTAAATCAAGAGATCAATCTATATGGAAGCTATATCCAAATATGGACCGATCTGAGCCAAGTTGAAGCAGAATGCCGAAGTGCCTAACACAACTCACTGTCCCAAATTTCGGCGAAATCGGACAATAAATGCGCTTTTTATGGCCCCAAAACCTTTAATCGAGATACCGTGCTATTATCCATCCTTCCGCACTATCGTCCATCCTTCCAAACTTTCGTCCGTCCTCCTTACTATCGTCCGTCCTTCCGTACTATCGTCCGTCCTTCCGTACTATCGTCCGTCCTTCCGTACTATCGTCCGTCTTTCCGTATTATCTTCCATCCTTCCGCACTTTCGTCCGCCATTCCAAACTTTCGTCCGCCCTTCCGTACTATCGTCCGTCCTTCTGTACTATCGTCCGTCCTTTCGCACTTTCGTCCGTCCTTCCGTACTATCGTCCGTCCTTCCGTATTATTGTCCGTCCTTACGTACTATCGTCCGCCCATCCGAACTATCGTCCGTCCTTCCGTACTATCGTCCGTCTTTCCGTATTATCTTCCATCCTTCCGCACTTTCGTCCGTCCTTCTGTACCATCATCCGTCCTTCCGTACTATCGTCCGTCCTTCCGCACTTTTGTCCGTCCTTCCGTTCTATCGTCCGTCCTTCCGTACTATCATCCGTCCTTCCGCACTTTTGCCCGTCCTTCCGTACTATCGCCCGTCCTTCCGTACTATCGTTCGTCCTTCCGTACTATCGTCCGTCCTTCCGTACAATCGTCCTTCCTTCCGTACTATCGTCCGTCCTTCCATATTATCGGCCGTCCTTCCGTACTATCGTCCGTCCTTCCGCACTTTTGTCCGTCCTTCCGTACTATCGTCCGTCCTTCAGTACTATTGTCCGTCCTTTCGTACTATCGTCCGTCCTTCAGTACTATTGTCCGTCCTTTCGTACTATCGTCCGTCCTTCCGTACAATCGTCCGTCCTTCCGTACTATCGTCCGTCCTTCCGTACTATCGTCCGTCCTTCCGTACCATCATCCGTCCTTCCGTACTATCGTCCGTCCTTCCGCACTTTTGTCCGTCCTTCCGTTCTATCGTCCGTCCTTCCGTACTATCATCCGTCCTTCCGCACTTTTGCCCGTCCTTCCGTACTATCGCCCGTCCTTCCGTACTATCGTTCGTCCTTCCGTACTATCGTCCGTCCTTCCGTACAATCGTCCTTCCTTCCGTACTATCGTCCGTCCTTCCATATTATCGGCCGTCCTTCCGTACTATCGTCCGTCCTTCCGCACTTTTGTCCGTCCTTCCGTACTATCGTCGGTCCTTCCGTACTATCGTCCGTCCTTCCGTACTATCGTCCGTCCTTCCGTACTATCGTCCGTCCTTCCGTACTATCGTCCGTCCTTCCGTACTATCGTCCGTCCTTCCGTACTATCGTCCGTCCTTCCGTACTATCGTCCGTCCTTCCGTACTATCGTCCGTCCTTCCGTACTATCGTCCGTCCTTCCGTACTATCGTCCGTCCTTCCGTACTATCGTCCGTCCTTCCGTACTATCGTCCGTCCTTCCGTACTATCGTCCGTCCTTCCGTACTATCGTCCGTCCTTCCGTACTATCGTCCGTCCTTCCGTACTATCGTCCGTCCTTCCGTACTATCGTCCGTCCTTCCGTACTATCGTCCGTCCTTCCGTACTATCGTCCGTCCTTCCGTACTATCATCCGTCCTTCCTTACTATCGTCCGTCCTTCCGTACTATCGTCCGTCCTTCCTTACTATCGTCCGTCCTTCCGTACTATCGTCCGTCCTTCCGTACTATCGTCCGTCCTTCCGTACTATCGTCCGTCCCTCCGTACTATCGTCCGTCCTTCCGCAATTTTGTCCGTCCTTCCGTACTATCGTCCGTCCTTCTGTACTATCCTCCGTCTTTCCGTATTATCTTCCATCCTTCCGCACTTTTGTCCGTCCTTCCAAACTTTCGACCGCCCTTTCTTTATTGTCAGTTTTCCCTTCCGTACTGTCTGTCCTTTCATCAAACCACCCTCTCATGGAACCGTTCTTCTGGAAAAATCTTTTGATGTTCTCGCCACTATATGTGCTCCACAAAAATGAAATTCACCAATGAATAATTTTTTTAACTTTATTTTTATTTAAAAAAAATCACACTGGTCAATGACTGCTTGATGCCTAAAAATCAACACTTCAATCACCCATTCCAAGACATTATCATTCATCGATATTATAGTTGATTTTCATTGCCAGATACCATTTTACCAGGGTGTTGTCTTAAGAAATGCCTACATTTCAAATAAAATAATGTGGAGCCACACCACACATGCATATACCCTCCCCCTAATTGTTGTTATCCATTTCCATCATCATTTATAAATTTGAGAAATACAATTTCAAAAAAAAGAAAAAAAAAATAGCGTAACCGCTTCTATATCAAAAAGCAGAAATTCTTGAAATGCTTTTCATTTTCAATTCCTTCAATACTCTTTAGGCATTATCTTATCCATTAATAATAAAAACGATGATGTATGAAATTAAAGCGTAAATTACGCTTAAGCTACGTATGATTTCTTTTGTAGAAGAATAACACATTGCCCATCTCTATGGGGTATGGCAATTGCTAAATTGTAATGGAAATGTGGAGTAAAAAAAAGGGGGGGAAAAAGGATAAAAAGTAAAATAAAAGTAGATATACATCCAAAATAAATTTCAAATGGTAGAGATGAATGAAATGGGAATAGTTATAGTGAAAAAGTAAGAAACTATTGAATATTGATACTGATTATTGTCATAAAAATTGTTCATCAATATTGCGGAGACCTCCTATTTTTCTGGCGAGATTCCTACTGTCCCCATCTACTATGCAAGGCATATCACTATATATAAAGAAGTTGCTTCACTGACTGATCACTAACCCACAGAGATGAAAAGTAGAGGCAAAGAATTCTGTTTTCAACATCGTTTGTTCTCATGGTCATACTGGACGTAAAGAAAGCTTTAAATAGCTTTAGATGGCCTGATGTCCTTTGGCTACCCAGAGAGGATTTCAATGTACCGGTGTACCTGATGAAATATCTGCGTAACAGGTTACTGATTTATAACTCTCAACAAGGATCAAATTAAAACGAGGTCATGTCAGTAGCGCCACAAGGCTCCATACTGGGACCGGATATATGGAATTCTAGTTATGATGGGATATGTACTGCCTAGAGAGATGCCAGATGGAACCATTCTACAGGGTGATTTTTTTGAGGTTAGGATTTTCATGCATTAGTATTTGACAGATAACGTGGGATTTCAGACATGGTGTCAAAGAGAAAGATGCTCAGTATGCTTTGACATTTCATCATGAATAGACTTACTAACGAGCAACGCTTGCAAATCATTGAATTTTATTACCAAAATCAGTGTTCGGTTCGAAATGTGTTCAAATTTTGACAAATTTTGTTCAGCGATGAGGCTCATTTCTGGTTGAATGGCTACGTAAATAAGCAAAATTGCCGCATTTGGAGTGAAGAGCAACCAGAAGCCGTTCAAGAACTGCCCATGCATCCCGAAAAATGCACTGTTTGGTGTGGTTTGTACGCTGGTGGAATCATTGGACCGTATTTTTTCAAAGATGCTGTTGGACGCAACGTTAAGGTGAATGAACACATTTCGAACCGAACACTGATTTTGGTAATAAAATTCAATGATTTGCAAGCGTTGCTCGTTAGTAAGTCTATTCATGATGAAATGTCAAAGCATACTGAGCATCTTTCTCTTTGACACCATGTCTGAAATCCCACGTGATCTGTCAAATACTAATGCATGAAAATCCTAACCTCAAAAAAATCACCCTTTAGTAGGACATTCTTTGCTGTAATAACGGCAATAAAAGCAGATGTGGCGCAGCATAAACTTCAGCAGGTCATTATAAGAGGAAAATATTGGCTGCTCTGTTACAGTTTGCAAATAGCTCTGCAAGGACATTTTTGGCTGTAATAACGGCAACAGAAGGAGAGGTGGTGGAGTATAAACTTCAGCAGGTCATGATAAGAGGAAAATACTGACCGTACTGTTACAGTTTGCAAATGACACTGCATAAGACCTAGTTGCTTCTTCTAACCATTAGGAATATCCCCTTCGAAATCCACATGCGTACAGAGGATATACTGATGACGACCAAGAGATCCCTATAATAAAGGGTGATTTTTTTGAGGTTAGGATTTTCATGCATTAGTATTTGACAGATCACGTGGGATTTCAGACATGGTGTCAAAGAGAAAGATGCTCAGTATGCTTTGACATTTCATCATGAATAGACTTACTAACGAGCAACGCTTGCAAATCATTGAATTTTATTACCAAAATCAGTGTTCGGTTCGAAATGTGTTCATTCACCGTAACGTTGCGTCCAACAGCATCTTTGAAAAAATACGGTCCAATGATTCCACCAGCGTACAAATCACACCAAACAGTGCATTTTTCGGGATGCATGGGCAGTTCTTGAACGGCTTCTGGTTGCTCTTCACTCCAAATGCGGCAATTTTGCTTATTTACGTAGCCATTCAACCAGAAATGAGCCTCATCGCTGAACGGTGAATGAACACATTTCGAACCGAACACTGATTTTGGTAATAAAATTCAATGATTTGCAAGCGTTGCTCGTTAGTAAGTCTATTCATGATGAAATGTCAAAGCATACTGAGCATCTTTCTCTTTGACACCATGTCTGAAATCCCACGTGATCTGTCAAATACTAATGCATGAAAATCCTAACCTCAAAAAAATCACCCTTTAGTTGGCAGAGTTCGACAAGATACGAAACTCACTTGTGCGGACCCAAGCCGGCGATAAAGGCCGCTAGAAGAACGATGCGATTAAGTCGACTGATGGCAAGAGAGTACCACTTTAGCTCATCTTTTCTTTGAGGAATTATCATAGTTAGCGAGTGTTGGACTTTTTTATGCTAGGTCAACGGTAGGCATCTTCCTTCCCCTGTTTCTGTGTGTATCACAATGGACGAAAACGTCAAAGCGAGTCTGATGGCAGATTGCCACTTAAACTTAACCTAACTTCCTTTTCGGCACAGAAAACGACGCACAGTGGGACGAGATCTAAAAAACTAGTAAAAATCTATCGGTTGATAATGAATAGAGATGGCCCTTTGAAATTTCGAATAGTTAGAGGTTAGGTGGTCGCCACGATAGGATTGGTATCGTGCTCGGAGTACCAGTGCTAGATTTCTACTAGAGGCCTGGCCTATCGCTACTGTGGTATCACAATGTTCTAAAATAGTCTAAGAAGTTATGTGTTTAGAAAATAGACTACCACTCTCACCTAACCTAGAGCTGAGGTGTTAACGAGCTAATGTGTCCACGAGACGGAGGCCACCGTGTATCACAGAGGATAGCATATTCGCCTATGACGCTGGAAACCTGACTTCGAATTCTGAAGAGAACGTCAGAAACAATTCTACAGTGGTGGTTATTAGAGATGTGCACATGGGTGAATTTTCAGTCGCACATTCGACTCACGTTCACGCACGACTCACGACTTACGAAACGTTAACGTCTTACGAAACTTTAACGACTTACGAGATACTCACGACTCATGAGACAATCTCGACTCATGAGACATTTCACGACTCATGAGACAATCTCGACTCCTGAGAAAATCTATAAAAAGTTTTTTTTGCCTGCACGACCACTTATTTGCTCTTTTCATTTCACTTTGCCAAGTAAAAACTTAACCCCAAAGAGATGTCGTATTGCGGCATGCCGTTCGTACTCCGCTATTTCGAAAGGACGAAATTTCAAAAATTTCAAAATCTCTATCAGTTCTCAAACAGCAGATTTTTTATACCATCCCGTTCGACGATATAGGGATTATATCATCCTACCAGACAGTGGGGGAGACAGCAAAATGGTCCAAAAGACCGACAGACTATAGAGCTGACTAAGCTCTATACCGCGAAGTGCAACCCCCAGATGGGTGGAGAGAGACACAGAGAGATTCTAATGAATCGTATGCGGGCTTATAGAAAAGAGAGCATCGAGAAATGACAAGATGGACGAATGAGAATTGGGGATGGTAGATGCGATGGCTTATCCTCGATACGGACATGGATTGATTGAGGAATCAAGGCGTTGTGAACTGGCCCACATGTTACACGGTCCGTTTATTTCCATAAATATCCACATCACATAGAGAAGTGTTCCTCTTACGCGAATACTTATGAGGTGCATGAAACTGTAGAGAATGCAGAACTCATTTTTTCCACTACGAGCACTGGTTCAAAAAACCCTGAAGAATGATTGAAACTGGGAAACTGAGGTGATATGCCAAACAAGTTTTACGCTGGAAGAAGTTCGACTTAGACGCAACATTGGTTTATTTGGGTGCTATATCAGGTTATGAACCGATTAAGATCATACTTGCCACTGTTGTTGGAAGTCAAACATGAACAAAATGGTCTATGGTCAATGGAATCTTAATCAGATTTTAAGACAGTACAGTAGGGACTGTAGGAATCCCGCCAATATTTTTTTTTAAATTTTAAAAGGCAAGTTGATGAATGTTTTTATACACAACATCTTGGATATAAATGGGATTTTTAATCATTTTTTTCAATATATTTTAGGAAAAGTAAGTGTGGCCAAAAATTTTCCCGTTAGTAGAAAATAAAATCTTTAAAGTTTTTTGCAAAATTTAATAATGTTCGGCCTAACAGGCAAAAAACTTGAAAATTTTAAAAAATTCGACAGAGCCCGGCCGGGATTCGAACCTGGGCACACGGAGCAACAGCGAGAGCCGTTTCCGTTGTCTAGCGTTCGCAGCCACCAATACAACTTCCAACAGATGCACAGAATCATGAGTACTACGGAAGTTGTGTAATTGCCACAGAAAAAAAGTCTGTCATTACACAAAAACACATGCATTGGGAAAAGTACAGCTAATAGACAGGGTTGTCGAGCGTGATTAATGTGGTAATTGTATCATAGATGCGTTTTCGCAATTATTACGATTCAAATACAACACACCAACGCACGGCTATTGAAATTATCACACCTAATATGGTTGAAAAGTCTTCTAACCAAAGACGGAACGCCTATAGTGGTCCCATAGTGGTTGGTGAGTGTTGCTAGCTTTGGGCTTTTCTATTTGCAATCTCTGATCATTGAGCTAGTCTCTATAGAGAAACAAACTAAAACCTTTAAAATTTTGAAGAAAAAAAAATTTTTGACGTTTTTCCCTGGTTATAAAAAGGCTTAAACTTTTTTTTTAAAAATTTTTAAGATGGAATTCCTACTGTTCCCATCTACCATTTTTGAAATATTAAATAAATTTTATTAAATTTCCACGGGAGACATCACATCACATAGTTAAGTATTCTTAGCTGTTGCATTGAAAGCTTCGATACGAATCTTTGTCTAACTGTCCAGAAATAGTAGATGCGGACAGTTGAAATCTGGTCATTAAAAACTCATCTTTAAAAAAATTAAAAAAAAAACTATTATAACTGTTTTCATAGCCATCACCCTGTTTAAAAAAGCGACCACAACCATTTTTTTTAATCTTACTGTTTATAAAAGCGATCACAACCATGTTTTTTAATCTTACCGACTGGATTCCTACAGTCCTCATCTACTTGTTTTGGAATATTGTATAGAATATATAGTGTAGTGTTCTTAGCCGTTGCATTGAAAGCTTCGATACAAATCTCCGCCTAACTTTCCCGAAATAGTAGATGCGGACAGTAGGAATCTCGCCATTAAAATTCAGGTTTAAACAAAAAATGGAAAAAAGAATGTGACTGTTTTCATAGCCTTCATACTGTTTATGAAAACACTCAAAACCATTTTTTTTGTAATTTTACTGACTGGATTCCTACTGTCCTCATCTACTTGTTTTGCAATATTATATAAAAGTTATGGTATCTCCATGCCAGCAAACGCAAATATTGCTTATCAACATTCCACTAAGGTATTGGGGCAAACTTCTCACATTTTAATGAGTGCAGTCCGATTAAGCTCAATGATGAGGGGTCTCCTTTTTATAGCCGTGTCCGAACGGCGTGCCGCAGTGCGACACCTCTTTGGAGAGGTGTTTTTACATGGCATAGTACCTCACAAATGTTGCCAGTATTAGGAGGGGAAAACCATAGCAGAAAATTTTTTCTGGTGGTCTCGCCAGGATTCGAACCCAGTCGTTCAGCGTCATAGGCGGACATGCTAACCATGGAAATGCCATAAATTTTATACAATATTCCTTAATGAATAGCTTGGTATTTCTAACTGTTGCATTGACAGCTTCAATTCAAGTCTCGTAAACATCATCACAAAACAACATCAAATTTTATTTCACTTGACTTAAGAAAGTCCAATAGTCAATATTTAATACAATTTTTTTGTCCTTAGATTAGATTAGGTAAGAGTAGCAATGTTAAGTCCATTATGGTCTCTCTTGGGAATTGAACCCTCGGCCCCCGCTCAGGCAATCCAAGTACGCTACCAACTTGGCTACCGACTTTTATAACTTTTTTATAAATATTTTTTATTTTTGGTTTTTTCATAATTTTTTCATTGTTAAAACTTACTTCTCCGTCGCTTAACAGAATTCCCATTTTGTTTGTTTGAATGTTGTTTATGTTTTTCAAACTTTTTTTTTATGAATTATGCAAATTTTTTTATCTCCTCTTAAGTGGGGTTAAAACATTGGCTATAACGTTTGTATGTATGGATATGCCCACTATAATTTATTAATCAATACTTTTTTAGGTTTTTCATCCACTTTTGTTAAACACTTTTTTTCACCAAACCTATTGAGATATTATTTTTTTTTATCTAATATTTTGTTAATATTTATTTTCACAAAAACCATAATTTTATATTAATGACTTTGGGGGGAAAAAAGCCCGATAAGATTTTTGCCTTTCATAAATTCAAAACATGTCACAAATATCAATTTTTATTGTTATTTTTCTTTGAGAATTAAACTCGCTCTTCGCTGGCGCTCTTTTTTTTTTGTATTTGTTTTCGTTTGTATAGGCCGTTATTATGAATGTGAGTGACTTGCTTGAGGTCGGCCAAGATACTAAACCAAACAGCACAACTTGTTAAAGTAAACACACAAAACTTAATAAAAACTCGCCTCTGAGCCATGGAACACTAACAACAAACACCAGCACACCCGTAGTAAGTGAGCACTCTACTATGTTGGTTAGGTAAGCAAGCCGGTGTTACATTCGTTCATAACGAACAATACCCCCTCTACCAAAGTAAAAACCAACCAACCAACAAAGCAAGCGAAACTACACACACACATAAATGAATTATAGAGGTGCGCCAACAAGATACTCTTGGGCTTTGGTCTCTCCATTTAAAAAAAATAGGAGAGAAGTGAAGTGGTATTGTTGTTTTTGTTCATGGTGTTTGCATTACTCACACACATGCGAGTATTTGAAGCTGATATAAACAAAATCGATTTTCATCAATGAAATCGTATCGAAACTTTAAAGATAGCCAAGCATAAACACACACACACACACACATTCTTCACGCATATAAAACTCATGAGAGAGCTATATAGAATACACAAGTGCATTAACTCTACTCATTGCCCTTCAAACAAAGGCATTAAAAGGAGACAACAAATATTAGGAAAACTAACTTTTCGAACTAGGGTGTGTTTTAGTGTATGTGTGCAGGAACAGGTAAACGGAACTAAGAACACAACATTTAGTATAAACCACTTAGAAAATCCTTCAAAATTATCCTAAAGGAAATTGAAACCCTAGAAATGTTTTGTTTTATCTCTGAAGGCTTTAGCAGTAGAAGTGATGACTAAAAATTGGGCAATATGGGCATAATGTTTATTTTCCACCACTTGATCCTTCCTCCTTCTGCACTTGAAGTGTCATGCCAATTGTAACAAAACAAATTTTCTTTTATTTTAACCTTTATTATCCTAGTCTAGGATTTCCTATACAGCTCAAGTGCCTTACTTGAGGTTGTGGTAATCCACTCTTAAGCCATTGATTTTCTGTGTGGGTTGTTCCCTGTTTATTTGAAATCTTAATGAGTCCTCACAACAATTGTCGCAGGCAATGCAACAACAATACAACCTTATAGGTATGAAAAGTAGGTTGGTTAATCCCTTCCTTTTAGGAAGAAGTCAATTGGCTAGAAACTAAAGCAAAGTGGATGGTTCCGAATTCGTGGCATTAATGGGTTATACGATTCAAGTGAATGGGTAAAGCATTAGTGATGTAGAGCGGCTGCAAAATATATTTATACCTTCCACCATAGGACATGAGGTATACTAATTTCGTCATTCCGTTTGCAACATCTGGCAATATTGTTTTTAAAGTTTATTCGTTTTTTTGGAGAATGAAATTATTTCTACAAATATAAAAATTTTGTAAAATTTTTCTTTAGTAAATCTTTTTCTTCAGATGAACATTTTTGAAAGTTTTATTTTTATACAAATTTTTTTCAAAATTTTATTTTTATAAAATGTTGGCAAAATGTTTTCTACAATATTTTGTTAAATTTCTATTCCAAAATAAAATTTTTTCCTAATGTCATTCCTATAAAAAAGGATTTCAATATTTTATTTCTATAAAAATTTTTGTGAAAAATAAATTTCGATAGAAAATTCTTTCAAAATATTATTTCTAGAGGAAATTTAATAAAAAAAAAATAATTTATTTAATTTATTTTATTTTATTGTTTCGGCTATAGGTCCATTAAATAGTTGACAACAGACACTCAATCGTGAAGCAAATCAAATCAATCAAATCCTTGAAAACTGTAGACGGTGTCAGCCGAAATAATGGAGAATAAATAAAGGAAAGCACAAAACAATTGTTTTAATGGACCTATAGCCAAATTATAAAACAGAAATCCGAAACGGAGCAGATCTATTACCGGTGCGGGAGCGAAATTTTTTGAGCCCGGAGCGGTTTCCAAACTTAAAATTTTCTCCTTCACGACAAAATAAAAATCTATAGGTAGAAACTTTAAAGGATCAAGCTACAAACTCCATGGATTTTTATATCCACCACCATAGGAATATTCAGGAGGTATATTCATTTAGTCATTCTGTTTGCAACATATGGAAAACCCATTTCCGGCCCTACAAAGTGTACGTATTCTGTATCGTCATAAAATTCAAAGATGATTTAACGATGTCTGTGTGTTCAGATATTGAGCTAAAGGTTGACACAAATTCGTCTTTAGTCTATACGCAGGTTAAGTTTTTGAACGAGTAAAATCGTATCATGTTTAGATATAGCTGTCATATAGACCGATCTCCCGGTTTGGCGTCTTAAGCATATAAAAACCCCATTTGTTACCTGATTTCTCTGAAATTTTAAACAGTGAATTGCACTGGGCCTTTCATTGTCCGAACTGAACATGGTCCAGATCGTAACGAATTTGGATATATCTGCTTAAATATAAATATAATATATATATAAATTTATATATAAAAAACTCCATTTCACTGAAAATTAGAGCAGTGAGTTGGACTAGTTGACAACCCATTGTCCGAAAGAAATTTGGTTCAGATCGGACTATACTTTGAAGTAAATTTGGAGCATGGAGTTGCACTATGTCCCAACCGCGTATGATCCATATCAGACCATGTTTGGATATAGCAGCCATATGGAACAATCTGCAGATCTGGGATATTACACCATAGAATCCCGATTTATAACTTGATTCGCTTGATGTTTTAAACTTTAACTTATATACATTTCATCTCGAAAGAGAAACAAGCGAAAAAATTTATATCTGTAGTAAATGTTGTCAAAATTTTCTTTTTTTTAGAAAATTTTATTTCTGTAGAAAATCATAATCAGTTATTTTTGGCTGAGTACGAGAGTAAACAAGTAAAAGCGTGCTAAGTTCGGCCGGGCCGAATCTTATATACCCTCCACCATGGATCGCATTTGTCGACTTCTTTTCCCGGCATCTCTTCTTAGGCAAAAAAGGATATAAGAAAAGACTTCCTCTGCTATTAGAGCGATATCAAGATATGTTCCGGTTTTGACCACATTTAAATTACATGTTAGAGAACTGTGTAAAATGTCAGCCAATTCGAATAAGAATTGCACCCTTTGGGGGCTCAAGAAAATAGAGAGATCGATTTATATGGGAGCTGTATCGGGCTATAGACCGATTCAGATCATAATAAACACGTATGTTGATGGTCATGAGAGGATCCGTAGTACAAAATATCAGGCAAATCGGATAATAATTGCGACCTCTAGAGGCTCAAGAAATCAAGATACCAGATCGGTTTATATGGCAGCTATATCAGGTTATAAACCGATTTGAACCTTATTTGACACAATTGTTGAAAGTAAGAATAAAATACTTCATGAAAAATTTCTGCCAAATCGGATAAGAATAGCGCCCTCTAGAAGCTCAAAAAGTCAAGTCCCCAGATCTGTTTATATAACAGCTATATCAGGTTATAAGCCGATTTGAACCACACTTGGCACAGTTGTTGGATATCATAACAAAACACGTCGTGCAAAAAAGCATTCAAATCGGATAAGAATTGCGCCCTCTAGAGGCTCAAGAAATCAAGACCCAAGATCGGTTTATATGACAGCTAGATCAGGTTATGAACCGATTTGAATCATACTTGGCAAAGTTGTTGGCTATCATAACAAAACACGTCGTGCAAAATTTCATTCCAATCGGATAAGGATTGCGCACTCTAGAGGCTCAAGAAATCAAGACCCAAGATCGGTTTATATGACAGCTATATCAGGATATGAACCGATTTGAACCATACTTGGCATAGTTGTTGGATGTCATATCAAAACACGTCGTGCAAAATTTCATTCCAATCGGATAAGAATTGCGCACTCTAGTGGCTCAAGAAGTCGAGACCCAAGATCGGTTTATATGGCGGCTATATAAAAACATGAACCGATATGGCCCATTTACAATACCAACCGACCTACACCAATAAGAAGTATTTGTGCAAAATTTCAAGCGGCTAGCTTTACCCCTTCGGAAGTTAGCGTGCTTTCGACAGACAGACGGACGGACGGACAGACGGATGGACATGGCTAGATCGACATAAAATGTCGCGAAGATCAAGAATATATATACTTTATGGGGTCTCAGACGAATATTTCGAGTAGTTACAAACAGAATGACGAAATTAGTATACCCCCCATCTTATGGTGGAGGGTATAAAAAGGGGGAGAGTACCTAACCAAAGGTAGTCTAACATATTTGTTAGTTCACAACCCATTCCATCCCATTCCATCACATCCCATTCCATTCCGTTTCATTTCAATTAATTTCATTCCATTTCAATTCATTTCATTTCATTTCATTTCATATCATTTCATTTCATTTCATTTCATTTCATTTCATTTCATTTCATTTCATTTCATTCCATTCCATTCCATTTCATTTCATTTAATTTCATTTCATTTCATTTCATTCCATTTCAGTTCATTTCATTTCATTTCATTTCATTCCATTTCAGTTCATTTCATTTCATTCCATACCATTCCATTTCATTTCATTCGATTTTCCAATGGTGCAAAACGGGTATTTTCGCCATAAAAGGTTGCAATTGATGGAGGCGACTGTAACACAGAGGGTAGCTTGTGTTCGGAACCTGGTTATCCCCTCCTAATGCTGGCAACATTTGTGTAGAACAATACCAAGTAAGCGTGGCACTGCGGTATACTATTCGGACTCGGCTATAAAAAGGAAGCCCCTTATATAGGTTAAAACTTAATCGGACAGCAATCAAGGATATATGAGAAGTTTTCCACAAATTTTCATTTACAGATGACCATCGCCATTTTATTCAGAATTTGGGCCTTTTTAAATTATTATATAAACATTTAAAATTATTATTCATCAAGCTTAGCCATTGCTCGCCCTGAAAACTGATCCACTGCTCACAATTCGAATACACCTTCAAGTTTAAGTGGCGCTAACAGTGACCATATGAGTATCACCTCCATCTCCATTATCACCTTTTCCTATTCAAAAGAACTCACTCCATTCGTCGTACAATGCGTGAATGCAGTGTTGTCCACTCTGTTTTGTTTGTCCACACACTGTTGTCGTTATTGTTAACTGAACATTTTCCAAGAAAGCACGCGCTCATGCGCCATCATCACCGTCAGTATCATTTCGTTGTCTTTTCTTTTTAGATGCTTCTGTTTTGTTTGCTTTTCAATTTTCGATCGTATCACATTATGAGACAGACAATGGTGATCATCAGCGCTGTGTTGCTATCTACGAGAGAGATTAAGTGTGGAATATTCCCCATTATTGACCGCAATATTATGATATTAAGAGTCCATTAACTCAGCGGGTGTATAAAAATAATATCATCTTTCACGGCTTGCTTGGGTTGTGTCATGAATTATGGCCCCTAATTAGGGCTTAATAAGGAGGTGGATCCTTGTTGAAAAACAAAAGAATTATTAATCGATTTCACCATGAGTAGGGGGTTGATGGCCCATTAACCCTTGATGCCTGATGACAATGGCACTCTGGCTAACAGATTAATTTAGTGTTTTGGGGAAAGATGATTAATCATAAAGGTAAATGTCGTTGGGACTATTCAACTTTTAAAAACTTTAAATTAAGTAAAAATCGATTGATGACATTGTAATATAGTTAAGGATTGAAGCAGCAATATATAGCCAAAACTTTACTTTACGGATCTAAGGGGAGAGGAGAGGAGAGAAGAGGAAAGGATAAGGATGAGAATAAGGATAAGGATAAGGATAAGGATAAGGATAAGGATAAGGATAAGGATAAGGATAAGGATAAGGATAAGGATAAGGATAAGGATAAGGATAAGGATAAGGATAAGGATAAGGATAAGGATAAGGATAAGGATAAGGATAAGGATAAGGATAAGGATAAGGATAAGGATAAGGATAAGGATAAGGATAAGGATAAGGATAAGGATAAGGATAAGGATAAGGATAAGGATAAGGATAAGGATAAGGATAAGGATAAGGATAAGGATAAGGATAAGGATAAGGATAAGGATAAGGATAAGGATAAGGATAAGGAAAAGGGAAAGGATAAGGATAAGGATAAAGATAAGGATAAAGATAAGGAGGAAAAGGAAATCAAAGAAAAGGTAGGGGAAGGAAAGGGAATCGTCATATAAAGCATGAGAGCAAAGTAGACCCTAGAAAACCTATCTCTGGTGACTTTTCCCTGGTGACAACTATATCAGGTCCCTGCAATAGTTCGGAAAGAAGAGAATAATGGATAATGTGGCATGGCCATTACGGTTACCGCAATCACAATCATGAGGATTTATGTAGGAGGAATAGAGATGCTCAACGGCCTTGGAGTCAAGGACGGGGAAGTCAAAGTGCATTGAGAATTGTATCATAAACACCACCCTACCACATTCCAGAAAATGACAGGAAGGGTGAATAGGCTACAAAGTTTTCGACTCTGGCATTGTGCTTATAAGTCTTTTTTGCAACCAATGACGCGCGTCAACGGCTGAACCGATTTTATTGAAATTTTCACGGATGGTGCATAATGACCCCGTGCTGAAAATAGAGTACTAAATTTTTTGATATCTGAAGGGGGGGCGGGCCCTCCCCCTTAACCTAATTTTCAGAAACGCCAGATCTCGGAAATGGGTGGTGCGATTTAAGCGAAATTTTGTGTGCTCTCATATAGTACCCTAAAAATAAAAATTTGGTATCCAAATTTCGGTTGGGTTACCTAGGGGGGCTGCCCCACCCTAAAACTTACCAAACATATATTTAGGCCAATCACGACAATATGGGACTCAAATGAAATGTATTTAGGATAAGAAAACGTATCTGATATCCAATTGTCGGACCATGTGCTAGTAGGACCACCACAAGCCCCAAAACACCTCTAAATCGTACATATTTACCGACCATGACAATATGGGACTCAAATGAAAGGTATTTGCGAGTAGAATACGAATCTGATATCCAATGTGGGACCAGTTTCCCAGAACAACTCCCCAAACAGGACTTATTTACTGACCATGGAAATATGGGGCTTAAATAAAAGGTATTTGAATGTAGAATACGAATCTGATATCCAAATATGGGACCAAGTGTTTGGCCGTCTCTCACCAAAAACATTCCCCAAAGGGGACAATTTTACGACCATAGCCATGTGGGGCTCAAATGAAAGGTCTTTGGGAGTAAAGCACGAATTTGATATCAATATTCGGGAAAAGTGTCTACGAGGCCACGCCACCACCACAACACCACCCAAATAGTAAGTATTTTATGACTATTGCAATATGAGGCTCACATAAGAGGGTTTTTAGAGTAGAACACGAATCCTATATATATTTTCAAGGCCAACTCACTGAGTGGCCACCCATCCCCCAAAACAACCCCCAAACCGGTCATGTTTGCCGACTATGGAAATATGGGGCTCAAATTAAAGGTATGTGGGAGTAGACCACATATCTGATATCAACATTAGAGAGCCAACTGTCTAGCAGATGTCCCACCACCATAACAACTCCCAAATAGGACGTATTTGCTCACCAAGACAATTTGGGTCTTAAAGAGAGTGGAACTAAATATTCATAGTTTTTTAGGGCCAATACCCCAAACCGGACATATTTTCTGACTTTTGCAATAAGGAGTTTAAATGAGATTAGAAAACGAATTTGATATCCAATTTTGAGGGAAATGCCAATATGGGCTTCAAATAAATGATATATAGATATATGAGATTAGAGCATGTTGCTGATATATTTTCAGGGCTTAGTGTTTGAGGGACTACCCCAATCTCCAAAACACCCCAAAATCGGGCATATTTACTGACCATGTCAAGGTGGAGCTTAAATGAAAGGTATTGGGGGTTAGGGCAAGAATTGATACCCATTTTCGGGACCAATTTTCTGGGGCTCTACCCCTTTCGCAAAATACCCCACAAACAGGTTTTTTTACCTCAAATAAAGGCTTTTGGGAGTAGAATACGAATTTGATATCCAAATGTAGGAGAATGTATTTAGGTCATCACCCCTTTCTCAAAACACCCCCAAAGGGAAAAAATTTTTCGACCATGCCAATATGTGGCTCAAATGAAAGGTATTTAAGATTAGAAAACGAATTTGATAACCTATTTTGGGGCCATGTGTTTGGGGGACACCTCATCCAGTAAACTCCTTCCTCCTAAGCCAATGACAATATGGGGTTTGAATAAATGGCATTTGAAAGAAGATCACGATGCTGATATTTTTTCAGGGCCAAGTATCTGGGGGACTACCTCTCCCCCGAAAACATCACTAAATCAGACATCATGAGAATATTGGACTGAAATGAAGTATTCTAAGAATGGAGTACACCTTACATCCAAACTTAAATTCGTAGACCAATAAAGATCATATGGCATGGTTATTGCAGATTTTTTAAAAGAAAGTAAATGCATTTTTAATAAAACTTATAATGAACTTTAATCAAATATACTTTTTTTTACACTTTTTTTCTAAAGCAAGCTAAAAGTAACAGCTGACAACTGATAGAAGAAAGAATGCAATTACAGAGTCACAAGCTGTGAACAAATTTGTCAACGCCGACTATATGAAAAATCCTCAATTACTTTTTGGGCAACCCAATATATTGTTAAACTGTTAGTCAAGTTAGCATGGTATTTCACCAAAAGATCTTTAATTGTCGAAAATAAATATTCCAAGGAAACTTTTGTTCCATATAAGGTAAAAGAAGGCCCAGCGGAGCGGTCCCGGGTCAGCTAGTTTTCTATAAAAATAAATTTTGAATATACTTGGACAAACTTTCCTTCAAACTGATTTTTTTGGAAATTTTTCAATAAAAATTTAATGCATTTTATTTTTGCTATCTTGCGGTGAACAAGTAAAAAAATTTTCCACTTCATCCTCAGAAATTTGATTTATTCTCTCAATGCTAGCAGACAAATAAATTCGTATGCTATGACGTTTTGATACTTCTTAACAGCTAAAGCGAAACGCCTTTTTCACCGCACTTCACTAAACGCCAAATGCATTATCAAAGATAATTTTGCCGCCGTTTGCATTTTAATAAAAAACAATCATAATAATAATAATAATTTGTAAGATATGTGTGTTTTATCTAATTGTTTTGTCGTGTAATTTGGTTTTTATGGCTGATCACCATGAAAATGTTACGGTTATTGGTTGAGGAAAATCCACTCAAGAGAAGGGAACATGAAGTGGTACAGAAAGCGAATATAACAAAAGCACGAGATCAGAGCACAAAATTATTAACAACGCACGTTTTTAAAATGACAAAACAAAAACAGCAACAACAACAACAACAACAATCATTATAAGCACTTAAGGCCAGTTGATGTTGGGGGGAGATGCCAACAGACGGATGGATGGCTGGCTGGATATACCCTTTCTAAGCATTATATGGAATGCCCAAAAAAGAAACGACCAAAATATACATTTCATATATAAGGCACCCCAAACTAAAACAAGAAAAAAAACACAAACTCTCTGATTTTAAGGAAATTAATATTAATTTAAATAAAATACAAATAAAGTAGTCTGGCTGGCGCAGTTTGCATTAACGTTCACATTTGAAGCCCCCAACCCCTCTTGAGTAACTATCATCCAAAATCAGTATTGATCTTACCCTTGCACTTCATTGCATTCGTACTCCAACCGAAAAACCACCCGAAATCCACTTAAGAGCAACATCAGCCTAACTGATACTGATACAGAACAGTGATCAAGGCGCAGCCGCAGCCGCAGCGGCTGCATTGCCCCGAGTACTAAGGCAACTTAGGCAAATGGAAAGAAATCAATAAAAAATCAAAATGTTTTAAGTTTGCCGACTCTTGTATGGGGACAAATGAGTATTGGCGCGCATGCCCACAATGTATGAATGTGGCGAGGTGTATGTGTGTGTGTGTGTGTTTGTGTGTAGGGAATATTGATCTCTTTACCATGTTGCCTACAAATCAAGATCAAAGTGGAATTTTGATTTTGGTAAGAGATCGAGATGGCCTCTTTGTGATCATTTTAATGATGAGTACGATAATGATGATGCGACACTTAAACGCCAGCTTGGTTTTAATGGTTGAAGGCATCAAGGCTTCATAGGGTATATGTAAATATGGCAATAATGACATATATTTGAGAGTTACACTTACAGGTAGCCTTCATGGAAAGCGATTAACATTATATTGCTTTCTAGGACCAAAAAACCAGCATGGGAAATCTATACCATAGGGAAGAGATCAGTTTATATGGGAGCTATAT